>NW_026113496.1:0-20697 GCF_024323335.1 Lathyrus oleraceus
GGAATGATGAAAATGTTGTTGTTAAACCTATGAAATTGGATTGAATTGTGTGAATGATGGAAACGTTGTTGTTAAACCTATGAAATTTGATATAATTGTGAAATGATGATGAAATGTTGATGTTAAACCCATGAAATTGGATTGAATTGTGTGAATAATGAAAATGTGTTGTTAAACCATGAAATTTGATTAAATTGTGGGAATGATGAAAATGTTGATGTTAAACCCATGAAATTTGATTGAATTGTGGGAATGATGAAAATGTTGTTGTTAAACCCATGAAATTTGATTGAATGTGGGAATGATGAAAATGTTGTTGTTAAACCTATGAAATTTGATTGAATTGTGGAATGATGAAAATGTTGTTGTTAAACCCATGAAATTTGATTAAATAATGGGAATGATGAAAATGTTGATGTGAAACCCATGAAATTGATTGAATTGTGGGAATGATGAAAATGTTGTTGTTAAACCCATGAAATTTGATTGAATCATGGGAATGATGAAAATGCTGTCGTTAAACCTATGAAATTGATTGAATTGTGTGAATGATGAAAATGTTGTTGTTAACCTATGAAATTTATTGAATTGTGGAAATGATGAAAATTGATGTTAAACCCATGAAATTTTATTGAACTGTGTGAATGATGAAAATGATGATGTTAAATCATGAAATTTGATTGAATTGTCTGAATGATGAAAATGTTGTTGTTAAACCTATGAAATTCGATTGAATTGTGTGAATGATAAAACCTTATTGTTACATCTATCAAATTTGATTGAATTATGGAAATGATGAAATGTTGATGTTAGACCCATGAAATTGATTGATTGTGGGTATGATGAAAATGTTGTTGTTAAACCATGAAATTTTATTGAATTGTGGGAATGATGAAAATGTTGTTATTAAACACATGATATTTATTGAATTGTGTGAATGATGAAAATGTTGTTGTTATACCTATGAAATTGGATTGAATTGTGTGAATGATGGAAACGTTGTTGTTAAACCTATGAAATTTGATTGAATTGTGAAAATGATGAAATGTTGATGTTAAACCCATGAAATTGATTGAATTGTGTGAATAATGAAAATGTTGTTGTTAAACCCATGAAATTTGATTAAATTGTGGGAATGATGAAAATGTTGATGTGAAACCCATGAAATTTGATTGAATTGTGGGAATGATGAAAATGTTGTTGTTAAACCCATGAAATTTGATTGAATCATGGGAATGATGAAAATGTGTGTTTAAACCTATGAAATTTGATTGAATTGTGTGAATGATGAAAATGTTGTTGTTAAACCTATGAAATTTTATTGAATTGTGGAAATGATGAAATATTGATGTTAAACCCATGAAATTTATTGAACTGTGTGAATGATGAAAATGATGATGTTAAACCATGAAATTGATTGAATTGTCTGAATGATGAAAATGTTGTTGTTAAACCTATGAAATTCGATTGAGTTGTGTGAATGATAAAAACGTTATTGTTACATCTATCAAATTGATTGAATTATGGAAATGATGAAATGTTGATGTTAGACCCATTAAATTTGATTGAATTGTGGGTATGATGAAAATGTTGTTGTTAACCCATGAAATTTTATTGAATTGTGGGAATGATAAAATGTTGTTATTAACACATGATATTTTATTGAATTGTGTGAATGATGAAAATGTTGTTGTTATACCTATGAAATTGGATTGAATGTGTGAATGATGGAAACGTTGTTGTTAAACCTATGAAATTTGATATAATTGTGAAAATGATGAAATGTTGATGTTAAACCCATGAAATTGGATTGAATTGTGTGAATAATGAAAAGTTGTGTTTTAAACATGAAATTGATTAAATGTGGGAATGATGAAAATGTTGATGTGAAACCCATGAAATTTGATTGAATTGTGGGAATGATGAAAATGTTGTTGTTAAACCCATGAAATTGATTGAATCATGGGAATGATGAAAATGCTGTTGTTAAACCTATGAAATTTGATTGAATTGTGTGAATGATGAAAATGTTGTTGTTAAACCCATGAAATTTGATTAAATAATGGGAATGATGAAAATGTTGATGTGAAACCCATGAAATTTGATTGAATTGTGGGAATGATGAAAATGTTGTTGTTAAACCCATGAAATTTGATTGAATGTGGGAATGATGAAAATGCTGTTGTTAAACCTATGAAATTTGATTGAATTGTGTGAATGATGAAAATGTTGTTGTTAAACTATGAAATTTATTGAATTGTGGAAATGATGAAATATTGATGTTAAACCCATGAAATTTTATTGAACTGTGTGAATGATGAAAATGATGATGTTAAACTCATGAAATTTGATTGAATTGTTGAATGATGAAAATGTTGTTAAACTATGAAATTCGATTGAATTGTGAATGATAAAACCTTATTGTTACATCTATCAAATTTGATTGAATTATGGAAATGATGAAATGTTGATGTTAGACCCATAAATTGATTGAATGTGGGTATGATGAAAATGTGTTGTTAAACCCATGAAATTTATTGAATTGTGGGAATGATGAAAATGTTGTATTAAACACATGATATTTTATTGAATTGTGTGAATGATGAAAATGTTGTTGTTATACCTATGAAATTGGATTGAATTGTGTGAATGATGAAACGTTGTTGTTAAACCTATGAAATTTGAATAATTGTGAAAATGATGAAATGTTGATGTTAAACCATGAAATTGGATTGAATTGTGTGAATAATGAAAATGTTGTTGTTAAACCCATGAAATTTGATTAAATAGTGGGAATGATGAAAATGTTGATGTGAAACCCATGAAATTTGATTGAATTGTGGGAATGATGAAAATGTTGTTGTTAAACCCATGAAATTTGATTGAATATGGGAATGATGAAAATGTTGTTGTAAACCTATGAAATTTGATTGAATTGTGTGAATGATGAAAATGTGTTGTTAAACCTATGAAATTTTATTGAATTGTGGAAATGATGAAATATTGATGTTAAACCCATGAAATTTATTGAACTGTGGAATGATGAAAATGATGATGTTAAACTCATGAAATTTGATTGAATTGTCTGAATGATGAAAATGTTGTTGTAAAACTATGAAATTCGATTGAATTGTGTGAATGATAAAACGTTATTGTTACATCTATCAAATTTGATTGAATTATGGAATGATGAAATGTTGATGTTAGACCCATTAAATTTGATTGAATTGTGGGTATGATGAAAATGTTGTTGTTAAACCCATGAAATTTTATTGAATTGTGGGAATGATGAAAATGTTGTTATTAAACACATGATATTTATTGAATTGTGTGAATGATGAAAATGTTGTTGTTATACCTATGAAATTGGATTGAATTGTGTGAATGATGGAAACGTTGTTGTTAAACCTATGAAATTTGATATAATTGTGAAAATGATGAAATGTTGATGTTAAACCCATGAAATTGGATTGAATTGTGTGAATAATGAAAATGTTGTTGTTAAACCCATGAAATTTGATTAAATTGTGGGAATGATGAAAATGTTGATGTGAAACCCATGAAATTTGATTGAATTGTGGGAATGATGAAAATGTTGTTGTTAAACCCATGAAATTTGATTGAATCATGGGAATGATGAAAATGCTGTTGTTAAACCTATGAAATTTGATTGAATTGTGTGAATGATGAAAATGTTGTTGTTAAACCTATGAAATTTATTGAATTGTGGAAATGATGAAATATTGATGTTAAACCCATGAAATTTTATTGAACTGTGTGAATGATGAAAATGATGATGTTAAACTCATGAAATTTGATTGAATTGTCTGAATGATGAAAATGTTGTTGTTAAACCTATGAAATCGATTGAATTGTGGAATGATAAAAACCTATAGTTACATCTATCAAATTTGATTGAATTATGGAAATGATGAAATGTTGATGTTAGACCCATTAATTTGATTGAATTGTGGGTATGATGAAAATGTTGTTGTTAAACCATGAAATTTTATTGAATTGTGGGAATGATGAAAATGTTGTTATTAAACACATGATTTTTATTGAATTGTGTGAATGATGAAAAATGTTGTTGTTATACCTATGAAATTGGATTGAATTGTGTGAATGATGGAAACGTTGTTGTTAAACCTATGAAATTTGATATAATTGTGAAAATGATGAAATGTTGATGTTAAACCCATGAAATTGGATTGAATTGTGTGAATAATGAAAATGTTGTTGTTAAACCCATGAAATTTGATTAAATTGTGGGAATGATGAAAATGTTGATGTGAAACCCATGAAATTTGATTGAATTGTGGGAATGATGAAAATGTTGTTGTTAAACCATGAAATTTGATTGAATCATGGGAATGATGAAAATGTTTGTTGTTAAACCTATGAAATTGATTGAATTGTGTGAATGATGAAAATGTTGTTGTACCTATGAAATTTTATTGAATTGTGGAAATGATGAAATATTGATGTTAAACCCATGAAATTTTATTGAACTGTGTGATGTGAATGATGAAATGATGATGTTAACCCATGAAATTTGATTGAATTGTGGGAATGATGAAAATGTTGTTGTTAAACCTATGAAATTCGATTGAATTGTGTGAATGATAAAATGTTATTGTTACATCTATGAAATTTGATTGAATTGTGGAAATGATGAAATGTTGATGTTAGACCCATGAAATTTGATTGAATTGTGGGTATGATGAAAATGTTGTTGTTAACCCATGAAATTTATTGAATTGTGGGAATGATGAAAATGTTGTTATTAACACATGAAATTTATTGAATTGTGGAATGATGAAAATGTTGTTGTTATACCTATGAATGAAATGGATTGAATTGTGTGAATGATGGAAACGTTGTTGTTAAACCTATGAAATTGATTAATTGTGAAAATGATGAAATGTTGATGTTAACCCATGAAATTGGATTGAATTGTGTGAATGATGAAAATGTTGTTGTTAAACCCATGAAATTTGATTGAATTGTGGGAATGATGAAATGTGATGTGTTAAACCCATGAAATTGATTGAATTGTGGGAATGATGAAAATGTTGTTGTTAAACCCATGAAATTTGATTGAATTATGGGAATGATGAAATGTGTTGTTAAACCTATGAAATTTGATTGAATTGTGTGAATGATGAAAATGTTGTTGTTAAACCTATGAAATTGATTGAATTGTGGAAATGATGAAATGTTGATGTTAAACCCATGAAATTTATTGAACTGTGTGAATGATGAAAATGATGATGTTAAACTCATGAAATTTGATTGAATTGTGTGAATGATGAAAATGTTGTTGTTAAACCTATGAAATTTGATATAATTGTGAAAATGATGAAATGTTGATGTTAAACCCATGAAATTGATTGAATTGTGTGAATAATGAAAATGTTGTTGTTAAACCATGAAATTTGATTGAATTGTGGGAATGATGAAAATGTTGATGTTAAACCCATGAAATTGATTGAATTGTGGGAATGATGAAAATGTTGTTGTTAAACCCATGAAATTTGATTGAATGTGGGAATGATGAAAATGTTGTTGTTAAACCTATGAAATTTGATTGAATTGTGTGAATGATGAAAATGTGTTGTTAAACCTATGAAATTTTTGAATTGTGGGAAATGATGAAATGTGATGTTAAAACCATGAAATTTTATTGAATTGTGTGAATGATGAAAATGATGATGTTAAACCCATGAAATTTGATTGAATTGTCTGAATGATGAAAATGTTGTTGTTAAACCTATGAAATTCGATTGAATTGTGTGAATGATGAAAAACGTTATTGTTACATCTATCAAATTTGATTGAATTATGGAAATGATGAAATGTTGATGTTAGACCCATTAAATTTGATTGAATTGTGGGTATGATGAAAATGTTGTTGTTTAACCCATGAAATTTTATTGAATTGTGGGAATGATGAAAATGTTGTTATTAAACACATGATATTTTATTGAATTGTGTGAATGATGAAAATGTTGTTGTTATACCTATGAAATTGATTGAATTGTGTGAATGATGGAAACGTTGTTGTTAAACCTATGAAATTTGATATAATTGTGAAATGATGAAATGTTGATGTTAAACCCATGAAATTGGATTGAATTGTGTGAATAATGAAAATGTTGTTGTTAAACCCATGAAATTTGATTAAATTGTGGGAATGATGAAAATGTTGATGTGAAAACCATGAAATTTGATTGAATTGTGGGAATGATGAAAATGTTGTTGTTAAACCATGAAATTGATTGAATTGTGGGAATGATGAAATGTGTGTTGTTAAACCTATGAAATTTGATTGAATTGTGTGAATGATGAAAATGTTGTTGTTAAACCTATGAAATTTATTGAATTGTGGAATGATGAAATGTTGATGTTAAACCCATGAAATTTATTGAACTGTGTGAATGATGAAAATGATGATGTTAAACTCATGAAATTTGATTGAATTGTCTGAATGATGAAAATGTTGTTTTAAACCTATGAAATTCGATTGAATTGTGTGAATGATAAAAACGTTGTTGTTACATCTATCAAATTTGATTGAATTATGAAATGATGAAATGTTGATGTTAGACCCATAAATTTGATTGAATTGGGTATGATGAAAATGTTGTTGTTAAACCATGAAATTTTATTGAATTGTGGGAATGATGAAAATGTTGTTATTAAACCATGATATTTATTGAATTGTGTGAATGATGAAAATGTTGTTGTTAAACCTATGAAATTGATTGAATTGTGTGAATGATGGAAACGTTGTTGTTAAACCTATGAAATTTGATTGAATTGTGAAATGATGAAATGTTGATGTTAAACCATGAAATTGGATTGAATTGTGGTGAATGATGAAAATATTGTTGTTAAACCATGAAATTTGATTGAATGTTGAATGATGAAATGTTATTTTAAACCCATGAAATTTGATTGAATTGTGTGAATGATGAAAATGTTGTTGTTAAACCATGAAATTTGATTGAAATTGTGGAATGATGAAAATGTGATGTTAAACCCATGAAATTTGATTGAATTGTGGGAATGATGAAAATGTTGTTGTTAAACCCATGAAATTTGATTGATTATGGGGAATGATGAAAATGTTGTTGTTAAACCTATGAAATTTTATTGAATTGTGGAAATGATGAAATATTGATGTTAAACCATGAAATTTATTGAATTGTGGGAATGATGAAAATGATGATGTTAAACTCATGAAATTTGATTGAATTGTGTGAATGATGAAAATGTTATTGTTAAACCTATGAAATTCGATTGAATTGTGTGAATGATAAAAATGTTGATGTTAAAAACATGAAATTTGATTGAATTGTGGAATGATGAAAATGATGAGTTAAACCCATGAAATTTGATTGAATTGTGGGAATGATGAAAATGTGATGTTAAAACCATGAAATTGATTGAATTGTGTGATCAAATGAAAATGTTGTTGTTAAAACCATGAAATTTGATTGAAATATATGGGAATGATAAAAAATTTTGATTTAAACCCTTAAATTGATTGAATTGTGGGAATGATGAAAATGTTGTTGTTAAACCCATGAAATTTGATTGAATTGTGGGAATGATGAAAATGTTGATGTTAAACCATGAAATTGGATTGATGAATTGTGTGAATGATGAAAATGTTGTTGTTAACCCATGAAATTTGATTGAATTGTGGGAATGATGAAAATGTTGATGTTAAACCCATGAAATTTGATTGAATTGTGTGAATGATGAAAATGTGATTGTTAAACCCATGAAATTTGATTGAATTGTGGAAATGATGAAATGTTGATGTTAAACCCATGAAATTTGATTGAATTGTGGGAATGATGAAAATGTTGTTGTTAAACCCATGAAATTTATTGAATTGTGGAATGATGAAATGTTATGTTAAACCATGAATTTTGTGAATTGTGTGAATGATGAAAATGTTGATGTTAAACCCATGAAATTGATTGAATTGTGGGAATGATGAAAATGTTGTTGTTAACCATGAAATTTGATTGAATTTGTGAATGATGAAAATGTTGTTGTTAACCTATGAAATTGGATTGAATTGTGTGAATGATGGAAACGTTGTTGTTAACCTATGAAATTTGATATAATTGTGAAAATGATGAAATGTTGATTTAAACCCATGAAATTGGATTGAATTGTGTGAATGATGAAAATGTTGTTGTTAAACCCATGAAATTTGATTAAATAGTGGGAATGATGAAAATGTTGATGTGAAACCCATGAAATTTGATTGAATTGTGGGAATGATGAAAATGTTGTTGTTAAACCCATGAAATTTGATTGAATCATGGGAATGATGAAAATGCTGTTGTTAAACCTATGAAATTGATTGAATTGTGTGAATGATGAAAATGTTGTTGTTAAACCTATGAAATTTATTGAATTGTGGAAATGATGAAATATTGATGTTAAACCCATGAAATTTTATTGAACTGTGTGAATGATGAAAATGATGATGTTAAACTCATGAAATTTGATTGAATTGTCTGAATGATGAAAATGTTGTTGTTAAACCTATGAAATTCGATTGAATTGTGTGAATGATAAAAACCTTATTGTTACATCTATCAAATTTGATTGAATTATGGAAATGATGAAATGTTGATGTTAGACCCATTAAATTTGATTGAATTGTGGGTATGATGAAAATGTTGTTGTTAAACCCATGAAATTTTATTGAATTGTGGGAATGATGAAAATGTTGTTATTAAACACATGATATTTTATTGAATTGTGTGAATGATGAAAATGTTGTTGTTATACCTATGAAATTGGATTGAATTGTGTGAATGATGGAAACGTTGTTGTTAAACCTATGAAATTTGATATAATTGTGAAAATGATGAAATGTTGATGTTAAACCATGAAATTGGATTGAATTGTGTGAATAATGAAAATGTTGTTGTTAAACCCATGAAATTTGATTAAATTGTGGGAATGATGAAAATGTTGATGTGAAACCCATGAAATTTGATTGAATTGTGGGAATGATGAAAATGTTGTTGTTAAACCCATGAAATTTGATTGAATCATGGGAATGATGAAAATGTTGTTGTTAAACCTATGAAATTTGATTGAATTGTGTGAATGATGAAAATGTTGTTGTTAAACCTATGAAATTTTATTGAATTGTGGAAATGATGAAATATTGATGTTAAACCCATGAAATTTTATTGAACTGTGTGAATGATGAAAATGATGATGTTAAACTCATGAAATTTGATTGAATTGTCTGAATGATGAAAATGTTGTTGTTAAACCTATGAAATTCGATTGAATTGTGTGAATGATAAAAACGTTATTGTTACATCTATCAAATTTGATTGAATTATGGAAATGATGAAATGTTGATGTTAGACCCATTAAATTTGATTGAATTGTGGGTATGATGAAAATGTTGTTGTTAAACCCATGAAATTTTATTGAATTGTGGGAATGATGAAAATGTTGTTATTAAACACATGATATTTTATTGAATTGTGTGAATGATGAAAATGTTGTTATACCTATGAAATTGGATTGAATTGTGTGAATGATGGAAACGTTGTTGTTAAACCTATGAAATTTGATATAATTGTGAAAATGATGAAATGTTGATGTTAAACCCATGAAATTGGATTGAATTGTGTGAATAATGAAAATGTTGTTGTTAAACCCATGAAATTTGATTAAATTGTGGGAATGATGAAAATGTTGATGTGAAACCCATGAAATTTGATTGAATTGTGGGAATGATGAAAATGTTGTTGTTAAACCCATGAAATTTGATTGAATCATGGGAATGATGAAAATGCTGTTGTTAAACCTATGAAATTTGATTGAATTGTGTGAATGATGAAAATGTTGTTGTTAAACCCATGAAATTTGATTAAATAATGGGAATGATGAAAATGTTGATGTGAAACCCATGAAATTTGATTGAATTGTGGGAATGATGAAAATGTTGTTGTTAAACCCATGAAATTTGATTGAATCATGGGAATGATGAAAATGTTGTTGTTAAACCTATGAAATTTGATTGAATTGTGTGAATGATGAAAATGTTGTTGTTAAACCTATGAAATTTATTGAATTGTGGAAATGATGAAATATTGATGTTAAACCCATGAAATTTTATTGAACTGTGTGAATGATGAAAATGATGATGTTAAACTCATGAAATTTGATTGAATTGTCTGAATGATGAAAATGTTGTTGTTAAACCTATGAAATTCGATTGAATTGTGTGAATGATAAAAACCTTATTGTTACATCTATCAAATTTGATTGAATTATGGAAATGATGAAAATGTTGATGTTAGACCCATTAAATTTGATTGAATTGTGGGTATGATGAAAATGTTGTTGTTAAACCCATGAAATTTTATTGAATTGTGGGAATGATGAAAATGTTGTTATTAAACACATGATATTTTATTGAATTGTGTGAATGATGAAAATGTTGTTGTTATACCTATGAAATTGGATTGAATTGTGTGAATGATGGAAACGTTGTTGTTAAACCTATGAAATTTGATATAATTGTGAAAATGATGAAATGTTGATGTTAAACCCATGAAATTGGATTGAATTGTGTGAATAATGAAAATGTTGTTGTTAAACCCATGAAATTTGATTAAATTGTGGGAATGATGAAAATGTTGATGTGAAACCCATGAAATTTGATTGAATTGTGGGAATGATGAAAATGTTGTTGTTAAACCCATGAAATTTGATTGAATCATGGGAATGATGAAAATGTTGTTGTTAAACCTATGAAATTTGATTGAATTGTGTGAATGATGAAAATGTTGTTGTTAAACCTATGAAATTTTATTGAATTGTGGAAATGATGAAATATTGATGTTAAACCCATGAAATTTTATTGAACTGTGTGAATGATGAAAATGATGATGTTAAACTCATGAAATTTGATTGAATTGTCTGAATGATGAAAATGTTGTTGTTAAACCTATGAAATTCGATTGAGTTGTGTGAATGATAAAAACGTTATTGTTACATCTATCAAATTTGATTGAATTATGGAAATGATGAAATGTTGAATTTAGACCCATTAAATTTGATTGAATTGTGGGTATGATGAAAATGTTGTTGTTAAACCCATGAAATTTTATTGAATTGTGGGAATGATTAAAATGTTGTTATTAAACACATGATATTTTATTGAATTGTGTGAATGATGAAAATGTTGTTGTTATACCTATGAAATTGGATTGAATTGTGTGAATGATGGAAACGTTGTTGTTAAACCTATGAAATTTGATATAATTGTGAAAATGATGAAATGTTGATGTTAAACCCATGAAATTGGATTGAATTGTGTGAATAATGAAAATGTTGTTGTTAAACCCATGAAATTTGATTAAATTGTGGGAATGATGAAAATGTTGATGTGAAACCCATGAAATTTGATTGAATTGTGGGAATGATGAAAATGTTGTTGTTAAACCCATGAAATTTGATTGAATCATGGGAATGATGAAAATGCTGTTGTTAAACCTATGAAATTTGATTGAATTGTGTGAATGATGAAAATGTTGTTGTTAAACCCATGAAATTTGATTAAATAATGGGAATGATGAAAATGTTGATGTGAAACCCATGAAATTTGATTGAATTGTGGGAATGATGAAAATGTTGTTGTTAAACCCATGAAATTTGATTGAATCATGGGAATGATGAAAATGCTGTCGTTAAACCTATGAAATTTGATTGAATTGTGTGAATGATGAAAATGTTGTTGTTAAACCTATGAAATTTATTGAATTGTGGAAATGATGAAATATTGATGTTAAACCCATGAAATTTTATTGAACTGTGTGAATGATGAAAATGATGATGTTAAACTCATGAAATTTGATTGAATTGTCTGAATGATGAAAATGTTGTTGTTAAACCTATGAAATTCGATTGAATTGTGTGAATGATAAAAACCTTATTGTTACATCTATCAAATTTGATTGAATTATGGAAATGAGAAATGTTGATGTTAGACCCATTAAATTTGATTGAATTGTGGGTATGATGAAAATGTTGTTGTTAAACCCATGAAATTTTATTGAATTGTGGGAATGATGAAAATGTTGTTATTAAACACATGATATTTTATTGAATTGTGTGAATGATGAAAATGTTGTTGTTATACCTATGAAATTGGATTGAATTGTGTGAATGATGGAAACGTTGTTGTTAAACCTATGAAATTTGATATAATTGTGAAAATGATGAAATGTTGATGTTAAACCCATGAAATTGGATTGAATTGTGTGAATAATGAAAATGTTGTTGTTAAACCCATGAAATTTGATTAAATAGTGGGAATGATGAAAATGTTGATGTGAAACCCATGAAATTTGATTGAATTGTGGGAATGATGAAAATGTTGTTGTTAAACCCATGAAATTTGATTGAATCATGGGAATGATGAAAATGTTGTTGTTAAACCTATGAAATTTGATTGAATTGTGTGAATGATGAAAATGTTGTTGTTAAACCTATGAAATTTTATTGAATTGTGGAAATGATGAAATATTGATGTTAAACCCATGAAATTTTATTGAACTGTGTGAATGATGAAAATGATGATGTTAAACTCATGAAATTTGATTGAATTGTCTGAATGATGAAAATGTTGTTGTTAAACCTATGAAATTCGATTGAGTTGTGTGAATGATAAAAACGTTATTGTTACATCTATCAAATTTGATTGAATTATGGAAATGATGAAATGTTGAAGTTAGACCCATTAAATTTGATTGAATTGTGGGTATGATGAAAATGTTGTTGTTAAACCCATGAAATTTTATTGAATTGTGGGAATGATTAAAATGTTGTTATTAAACACATGATATTTATTGAATTGTGTGAATGATGAAAATGTTGTTGTTATACCTATGAAATTGGATTGAATTGTGTGAATGATGGAAACGTTGTTGTTAAACCTATGAAATTTGATATAATTGTGAAAATGATGAAATGTTGATGTTAAACCCATGAAATTGGATTGAATTGTGTGAATAATGAAAATGTTGTTGTTAAACCCATGAAATTTGATTAAATTGTGGGAATGATGAAAATGTTGATGTGAAACCCATGAAATTTGATTGAATTGTGGGAATGATGAAAATGTTGTTGTTAAACCCATGAAATTTGATTGAATATGGGAATGATGAAAATGTTGTTGTTAAACCTATGAAATTTGATTGAATTGTGTGAATGATGAAAATGTTGTTGTTAAACCCATGAAATTTGATTAAATAATGGGAATGATGAAAATGTTGATGTTAAACCCATGAAATTTGATTGAATTGTGGGAATGATGAAAATGTTGTTGTTAAACCCATGAAATTTGATTGAATCATGGGAATGATGAAAATGTTGTTGTTAAACCTATGAAATTTGATTGAATTGTGTGAATGATGAAAATGTTGTTGTTAAACCTATGAAATTTATTGAATTGTGGAAATGATGAAATATTGATGTTAAACCCATGAAATTTTATTGAACTGTGTGAATGATGAAAATGATGATGTTAAACTCATGAAATTTGATTGAATTGTCTGAATGATGAAAATGTTGTTGTTAAACCTATGAAATTCGATTGAATTGTGTGAATGATAAAAACCTTATTGTTACATCTATCAAATTTGATTGAATTATGGAAATGATGAAATGTTGATGTTAGACCCATTAAATTTGATTGAATTGTGGGTATGATGAAAATGTTGTTGTTAAACCCATGAAATTTATTGAATTGTGGGAATGATGAAAATGTTGTTATTAAACACATGATATTTTATTGAATTGTGTGAATGATGAAAATGTTGTTGTTATACCTATGAAATTGGATTGAATTGTGTGAATGATGGAAACGTTGTTGTTAAACCTATGAAATTTGATATAATTGTGAAAATGATGAAATGTTGATGTTAAACCCATGAAATTGGATTGAATTGTGAATAATGAAAATGTTGTTGTTAAACCCATGAAATTTGATTAAATTGTGGGAATGATGAAAATGTTGATGTGAAACCCATGAAATTTGATTGAATTGTGGGAATGATGAAAATGTTGTTGTTAAACCCATGAAATTTGATTGAATCATGGGAATGATGAAAATGTTGTTGTTAAACCTATGAAATTTGATTGAATTGTGTGAATGATGAAAATGTTGTTGTTAAACCTATGAAATTTTATTGAATTGTGGAAATGATGAAATATTGATGTTAAACCCATGAAATTTTATTGAACTGTGTGAATGATGAAAATGATGATGTTAAACTCATGAAATTTGATTGAATTGTCTGAATGATGAAAATGTTGTTGTTAAACCTATGAAATTCGATTGAATTGTGTGAATGATAAAAACGTTATTGTTACATCTATCAAATTTGATTGAATTATGGAAATGATGAAATGTTGATGTTAGACCCATTAAATTTGATTGAATTGTGGGTATGATGAAAATGTTGTTGTTAAACCCATGAAATTTATTGAATTGTGGGAATGATGAAAATGTTGTTATTAAACACATGATATTTTATTGAATTGTGTGAATGATGAAAATGTTGTTGTTATACCTATGAAATTGGATTGAATTGTGTGAATGATGGAAACGTTGTTGTTAAACCTATGAAATTTGATTGAATTGTGAAAATGATGAAATGTTGATGTTAAACCCATGAAATTGGATTGAATTGTGTGAATAATGAAAATGTTGTTGTTAAACCCATGAAATTTGATTAAATTGTGGGAATGATGAAAATGTTGATGTGAAACCCATGAAATTTGATTGAATTGTGGGAATGATGAAAATGTTGTTGTTAAACCCATGAAATTTGATTGAATTATGGGAATGATGAAAATGTTGTTGTTAAACCTATGAAATTTGATTGAATTGTGTGAATGATGAAAATGTTGTTGTTAAACCTATGAAATTTCATTGAATTGTGGAAATGATGAAATGTTGATGTTAAACCCATGAAATTTTATTGAACTGTGTGAATGATGAAAATGATGATGTTAAACTCATGAAATTTGATTGAATTGTCTGAATGATGAAAATGTTATTGTTAAACCTATGAAATTCGATTGAATTGTGTGAATGATAAAAATGATGACGTTAAAAACATGAAATTTGATTGAATTGTGGGAATGATGAAAATGATGACGTTAAAAACATGAAATTTGATTGAATTGTGGGAATGATGAAAATGATGATGTTAGTCCCATGAAATTTGATTGAATTATGGGAATGATGAAAATGATGATGTTAAACCCATGAAATTTGATTGAATTGTGTGATCAAATGAAAATATTGTGTTTAAAACCACGAAATTTGATTGAAATATATGAATGATAAAATTATTTTGTTAAACCTTAAATTTGATTGAATTGTGGGAATGATAGAAATGTTGTTGTTAAACCCATGAAATTTGATCGAATTATGGGAATGATGAAAATGTTGATGTTAAACCCATGAAATTGGATTGAATTGTGTGAATAATGAAAATGTTGTTGTTAAACCCATGAAATTTGATTGAATTGTGGGAATGATGAAAATGTTGATGTTAAACCCATGAAATTTAATTGGATTGTGTGAATGATGAAAACGTTATTGTTACATCATCAAATTTGATTGAATATGGAAATGATGAAATGTTGATGTTAGACCATGAAATTTGATTGAATTGTGGGTATGATTAAAATGTTGTTGTTAAACCCATGAAATTTTATTGAATTGTGGGAATGATGAAAATGTTATTATTAAACACATGATATTTTTTTGAATTGTGTGAATGATGAAAATGTTGATGTTAAACCCATGAAATTGCATTGAATTGTGTTAATAATGAAAATGTTGTTGTTAAACCTATGAAATTTGATTGAATATTGTGAATGATGAAAATGTTGTTGTTATACCTATGAAATTGGATTGAATTGTGTGAATGATGGAAACGTTGTTGTTAAACCTATTAATTTTTATAATTGTGAAATGATGAAATGTTGATATAAACCCATGAAAATGGATTGAATTGTGTGAATAATGAAATGTTGTTGTTAAACCCATGAAATTTGATTAATAGTGGGAATGATGAAAATGTTGATGTGAAACCCATGAAATTTGATTGAATTGTGGGAATGATGAAAATGTTGTTGTTAAACCCATGAAATTTGATTGAATCATGGGAATGATGAAAATGCTGTTGTTAAACCTATGAAATTTGATTGAATTGTGTGAATGATGAAAATGTTGTTGTTAAACCTATGAAATTTATTGATTGTGGAAATGATGAAATATTGATGTTAAACCCATGAAATTTTATTGAACTGTGTGAATGATGAAAATGATGATGTTAAACTCATGAAATTGATTGAATTGTCTGAATGATGAAAATGTTGTTGTTAAACCTATGAAATTCGATTGAATTGTGTGAATGATAAAAACCTTATTGTTACATCTATCAAATTTGATTGAATTATGGAAATGATGAAATGTTGATGTTAGACCCATTAAATTTGATTGAATTGTGGGTATGATGAAAATGTTGTTGTTAAACCCATGAAATTTTATTGAATTGTGGGAATGATGAAAATGTTGTTATTAACACATGATATTTTATTGAATTGTGTGAATGATGAAAATGTTGTTGTTATACCTATGAATTGGATTGAATTGTGTGAATGATGGAAACGTTGTTGTTAAACCTATGAAATTTGATATAATTGTGAAATGATGAAATGTTGATGTTAAACCCATGAAATTGGATTGAATTGTGTGAATAATGAAATGTTGTTGTTAAACCCATGAAATTTGATTAAATAGTGGGATGATGAAAATGTTGATGTGAAACCCATGAAATTGATTGAATTGTGGGAATGATGAAAATGTTGTTGTTAAAACCATGAAATTTGATTGAATCATGGGAATGATGAAAATGTTGTTGTTAAACCTATGAATTTGATTGAATTGTGTGAATGATGAAAATGTTGTTGTTAAACCTATGAAATTTTATTGAATTGTGGAAATGATGAAATATTGATGTTAAACCCATGAAATTTTATTGAACTGTGTGAATGATGAAAATGATGATGTTAAACCATGAAATTTGATTGAATTGTCTGAATGATGAAAATGTTGTTGTTAAACCTATGAAATTCGATTGAATTGTGTGAATGATAAAACGTTTTGTTACATCTATCAAATTTGATTGAATTATGGAAATGATGAAATGTTGAATTTAGACCCATTAAATTTGATTGAATTGTGGGTATGATGAAAATGTTGTTGTTAAACCCATGAAATTTTATTGAATTGTGGGAATGATAAAATGTTGTTATTAAAACATGATATTTTATTGAATTGTGTGAATGATGAAAATGTTGTTGTTATACCTATGAAATTGGATTGAATTGTGTGAATGATGGAAACGTTGTTGTTAAACCTATGAAATTTGATTGAATTGTGAAAATGATGAAATGTTGATGTTAAACCCATGAAATTGGATTGAATTGTGGGAATAATGAAAATGTTGTTGTTAAACCCATGAAATTTGATTAAATTGTGGGAATGATGAAAATGTTGATGTGAAACCCATGAAATTGATTGAATTGTGGGAATGATGAAAATGTTGTTGTTAAACCATGAAATTTGATTGAATCATGGGAATGATGAAATGCTGTTGTTAAACCTATGAAATTGATTGAATTGTGGAATGATGAAATGTTGTTGTTAAACCCATGAAATTTGATTAAATAATGGGAATGATGAAAATGTTGATGTGAAACCCATGAAATTTGATTGAATTGTGGGAATGATGAAAATGTTGTTGTTAAACCCATGAAATTTGATTGAATCATGGGAATGATGAAAATGCTGTCGTTAAACCTATGAAATTTGATTGAATTGTGTGAATGATGAAATGTTGTTGTTAAACCTATGAAATTTATTGAATTGTGGAAATGATGAAATATTGATGTTAAACCCATGAAATTTTATTGAACTGTGTGAATGATGAAATGATGATGTTAAACTCATGAAATTTGATTGAATTGTCTGAATGATGAAAATGTTGTTGTTAAACCTATGAAATTTTTGAGAATTGTGTGAATGATAAAAACGTTATTGTTACATCTATCAAATTTGATTGAATTATGGAAATGAGAAATGTTGATGTTAGACCCATTAAATTTGATTGAATTGTGGGTATGATGAAAATGTTGTTGTTAAACCCATGAAATTTTATTGATTGTGGGAATGATGAAAATGTTGTTATTAAACACATGATATTTTATTGAATTGTGTGAATGATGAAAATGTTGTTGTTATACCTATGAAATTGGATTGAATTGTGTGAATGATGGAAACGTTGTTGTTAAACCTATGAAATTTGATATAATTGTGAAAATGATGAAATGTTGATGTTAAACCATGAAATTGGATTGAATTGTGTGAATAATGAAAATGTTGTTGTTAAACCCATGAATTTGATTAAATAGTGGGAATGATGAAAATGTTGATGTGAAACCCATGAAATTTGATTGAATGTGGGAATGATGAAATGTTGTTGTTAAACCCATGAAATTTGATTGAATCATGGGAATGATGAAAATGTTGTTGTTAAACCTATGAAATTTGATTGATTGTGTGAATGATGAAATGTTGTTGTTAAACCTATGAAATTTTATTGAATGTGGGGAATGATGAAATATTGATGTTAAACCCATGAAATTTTATTGAACTGTGGAATGATGAAAATGATGATGTTAAACTCATGAAATTTGATTGAATTGTCTGAATGATGAAAATGTTGTTGTTAAACCTATGAAATTCGATTGAGTTGTGTGAATGATAAAAACGTTATTGTTACATCTATCAAATTTGATTGAATTATGGAAATGATGAAATGTTGAATTTAGACCCATTAAATTTGATTGAATGGGTATGATGAAAATGTTGTTGTTAAACCCATGAAATTTTTATGAATTGTGGGAATGATTAAAATGTTTTATTAAACACATGATTATTGAATTGTGTGAATGATGAAAAATGTTGTTGTATACCTATGAAATTGGATTGAATTGTGTGAATGATGGAAACGTTGTTGTTAAACCTATGAAATTGATATAATTGTGAAATGATGAAATGTTGATGTTAAAACCATGAAATTGGATTGAATTGTGTGAATAATGAAAATGTTGTTGTTAAACCCATGAAATTGATTAAATTGTGGGAATGATGAAAATGTTGATGTGAAACCATGAAATTTGATTGAATTGTGGGAATGATGAAAATGTTGTTGTTAAACCCATGAAATTTGATTGAATCATGGAATGATGAAAATGCTGTTGTTAAACCTATGAATTTGATTGAATGTGTGAATGATGAAAATGGTTGTTAAACCATGAAATTTGATTAATATAATGGGAATGATGAAAATGTTGATGTGAAACCCATGAAATTTGATTGAATTGTGGGAATGATGAAAATGTTGTTGTTAAACCATGAAATTTGATTGAATCATGGGAATGATGAAAATGCTGTTCGTTAAACCTATGAAATTTGATTGAATTGTGTGAATGATGAAAATGTTGTTGTTAAACCTATGAAATTTATTGAATTGTGGAAATGATGAAATATTGATGTTAACCCATGAAATTTATTGAACTGTGTGAATGATGAAAATGATGATGTTAAACTCATGAAATTTGATTGAATTGTCTGAATGATGAAATGTTGTTGTTAAACCTATGAAATTCGATTGAATTGTGTGAATGATAAAACCTTATTGTTACATCTATCAAATTTGATTGAATTATGGAATGATGAAATGTTGATGTTAGACCCATTAAATTTGATTGAATTGTGGGTATGATGAAAATGTTGTTGTTAAACCCATGAAATTTTATTGAATGTGGGAATGATGAAAATGTTGTTATAAACACATGATATTTTATTGAATTGTGTGAATGATGAAATGTTGTTTTATACCTATGAAATTGGATTGAATTGTGTGAATGATGGAAACGTTGTTGTTAAACCTATGAAATTTGATATAATTGTGAAAATGATGAAATGTTGATGTTAAACCCATGAAATTGGATTGAATTGTGTGAATAATGAAAATGTTGTTGTTAAACCATGAAATTTGATTAATAGTGGGAATGATGAAAATGTTGATGTGAAACCCATGAAATTTGATTGAATTGTGGGAATGATGAAATGTTGTTGTTAAACCCATGAAATTTGATTGAATCATGGGAATGATGAAAATGTTGTTGTTAAACCTATGAAATTTGATTGAATTGTGTGAATGATGAAATTGTTGTTAAACCTATGAAATTTATTGAATTGTGGAATGATGAAATATTGATGTTAAACCCATGAAAATTTATTGAACTGTGGGAATGATGAAAATGATGATGTTAAACTCATGAAATTTGATTGAATTGTCTGAATGATGAAAATGTTGTTGTTAACCTATGAAATTCGATTGAATTGTGTGAATGATAAAAACGTTATGTTACATCTATCAAATTTGATTGAATTATGAAATGATGAAATGTTGATTTAGACCCATGTAAATTTGATTGAATTGTGGGTATGATGAAAATGTTGTTGTTAAACCCATGAAATTTTAT
>NW_026113497.1:0-20672 GCF_024323335.1 Lathyrus oleraceus
ACAACTCATCAAATTTCATTGGTTTAACATCAACATTTTCATCATTCACACAATTCAATCAAATTTCATGGGTTTAAGAACAACATTTTTATCGTTCACAATAACTCAATCAAATTTCATGGGTTTAACGACTATATTTTCATCATTCACAGAATTCAATCAATTCCATGGATTTAAAAGAACATTTTCATCATTCCAACATCAATCAAATTTCATGGGTTTAACATCAACATTATCATCATAAAGTCAAATCAAATCTGTCTGGAGTTTGTGATGAAAAAAGTAAAACGTTTCTTCATTTACATAAAAGAAGTCACACAATTCAATCAAATTTTCATATGTTTAACAACAACATTTTCATTAATCCAACAATTCATAAATTCATGGGTTTAACAACAACATTTTCATTATTCACACAACTCAATCAAATTTCATGGGTTTAATAGAACATTTTCATCATCCCATAATTCAATCAATTTCATGGGTTTATCAACTACATTTTCATCATTCAGACAATTCAATCAAATTTCATGGGTTAATAATAACAACATTTCATGATTCACACAATTCAATCAAATTTCATGGGTTTAAAACACAACATTTTATCATTCACATAATTCAATCAAATTCTAACGGTTTAAAATAACATTTTCATCATTTACAGAATTCAATAAAATTTCAATGCTTTACGACAACATTTTTATCATTCATACAATTCAATCAAATTTTATGGTTTACCACAACATTTTCATCATTCACAACAATTCAATCAAATTTCATGGGTTTAACAACAACACATTTTCATCATTCACACAATTCAATCAAATTTCCTGGGTTCAACAACAACAAATTTCAATATTCACACAATTCTATCAAATTTCATTGGTTTTACATCAACATTTTCATCATTCACACAATTCATCAAATTTCATGAATTTAACAACAACAACAATTTTCATCATTCACATAATTCAATCAAAGTTCATGGGTTTAAGAACAACATTTTTTCGTTCACACAACTCAATCAAATTTCATGGGTTTAACGACAATATTTTCATCATTCACAGAATTCAATCAAATTCCATGGATTTAAAAGGAACATTTTCATCATTCCCACAATTCAATCAAATTTCATGGGTAACATCAACATTTTCATCATTCACACAATTCAATCAAATTTCATATGTTTAACAACAACATTTTCATTATTCCAACAATTCAATCAAATTTCATGGGTTTAACAACAACATTTTCATTATTCACACAACTCAATCAAATTTCATGGGTTTAATAGAACATTTTCATCGTTCCCATAATTCAATCAAATTTCATGGGTTTAACAACTATATTTTCATTATTCATACAATTCAATCAAATTTCTTGGGTTTAATAATAACAACATTTTCATTATTCACACAATTCAATCAAATTTCTTGGGTTTAACAGCAACATTTTCATCATCACTTAATTCAATCAATTTCATGGATTAACAAACAACTTTTCATTATTCCCACAATTCAATCAATTTCATGGGTTAACAACAACATTTTCATCATTCACACAATTTAATCAAATTTCATGGGTTTAACACACATTTTTTTTCATCATTCACAACAATTCAATCAAATTTCATGTTTTTAACAAGATTTTCATCACTCACACAATTAAAATTTCATGTGTTTAAGAACAACAACATTTTCATCATTCAGACAACTCAAACAAATTTCATGGGTTTAACAACAACACTTTTCATCGTTCACACAATTCAATCAATTTCATGGGTTCAACAACAACAACATTTTCAATATTCACACAACTCTATCAAATTTCATTGGTTTAACATCAACATTTTCATCATTCACACATTCAATCAAATTTCATGGTTTAAGAACAACATTTTTATCGTTCACATAACTCAATCAAATTTCATGGGTTTAACACTATATTTCATCATTCAGAATTCAATCAAATCCATGGATTTAAAAGAACATTTTCATCATTCCAACAATCAATCAAATTTCATGGGTTAACATCAACATTTTCATCATTCACACAATTCAATCAAATTTCATATGTTTAACAACAACATTTTCATTAATCCAACAATTCAATAAATTTCATGGGTTTAACAACAACATTTCATTATTCATACAACTCAATCAAATTTCATGGGTTTAATAGAACATTTTCATCATTCCCATAATTCAATCAAATTTCATGGGTTTATCAACTACATTTTCATCATATAGACAATTCAATCAAATTTCATGGGTTTAATAATAACAACATTTTCATGATTCACACAATTCAATCAAATTTCATGGTTTAACAACAACATTTTATCATTCACATAATTCAATCAATTCTAACGGTTTCAAATAACATTTTCATCATTTACAGAATTCAATAAAATTTCAATGCTTTAACGACAACATTTTTATCATTCATACAATTCAATCAAATTTTATGAGTTTACCAACAACATTTTCATCATTCACACAATTCAATCAAATTTCATGGGTTTAACAACAACAACATTTTCATCATTCACACAATTCAATCAAATTTCCTGGGTTCAACAACAACAACATATTCAATATTCACAAAATTCTATCAAATTTCATTGGTTTTACATCAACATTTTCATCATTCACACAATTCAATCAAATATCATGAATTTAACAACAACAACAATTTCATCATTCACATAATTCAATCAAAGTTCATGGGTTTAAGAACAACATTTTTATCGTTCACACAACTCAATCAAATTTCATGGGTTTAACGACAATATTTTCATCATTCACAGAATTCAATCAAATTCCATGGATTTAAAAGGAACATTTTCATCATTCCCACAATTCAATCAAATTTCATGGGTAACATCAACATTTTCATCATTCACACATTCAATCAAATTTCATATGTTTAACAACAACATTTTCATTATTCCAACAATTCAATCAAATTTCATGGGTTTAAACAACAACATTTCATTATTCACACAACTCAATCAAATTTCATGGGTTTAATAGAACATTTTCATCATTCCCATAATTCAATCAAATTTCATGGGTTTAACAACTACATTTTCATTATTCATACAATTCAATCAAATTCTTGGGTTTAATAATAACAACATTTTCATTATTCACACAATTCAATCAAATTTCTTGTGTTTTAACAGCAACATTTTCATCATTCACTTAATTCAATCAATTTCATGAGATTAACAACAACATTTTCATTATTCCCAAATTCAATCAAATTTCATGGGTGAACAACAACATTTTCATCATTCACACAATTTAATCAAATTTCATGGGTTTAACAACAACATTTTCATCATTCACAAATTAATCAAATTTCATGGTTTTAAACAAGATTTTCATCACTCACACAATTCATAATTTCATTTTCATGTGTTTAGAACAACAACATTTTCATCATTCAGACAACTCAACAAATTTCATGGGTTTAACAACAACAACATTTTCATCGTTCACACAATTCAATCAATTTCATGGGTTCAACAACAACAACATTTTCAATATTCACACAACTCTATCAAACTTCATTGGTTTTACATCAACATTTTCATCATTCACACAATTTAATCAAATTTCATGGGTTTAAGAACAACATTTTTATCGTTCACATAACTCAATCAAATTTCATGGGTTTAACGACTATATTTTCATCATTCGCAGAATTCAATCAAATTCCATGGATTTAAAAAGAACATTTCATCATTCCAACATATCAATCAAATTTCATGGGTTTAACATCAACATTTTCATCATTCACACAATTCAATCAAATTTCATATGTTTAACAACAACATTTTCATTAATCCAACAATTCAATAAAATTTCATGGGTTTAACAACAACATTTTCATTATTCATACAACTCAATCAAATTTCATGGGTTTAATAGAACATTTTCATCATTCCCATAATTCAATCAAATTTCATGGGTTTATCAACTACATTTTCATCATTCAGACAATTCAATCAAATTTCATGGGTTTAATAATAACAACATTTTCATGATTCACACAATTCAATCAAATTTCATGGGTTTAACAACAACATTTTTATCATTCACATAATTCAATCAAATTCTAACGGTTTAAAATAACATTTTCATCATTTACAGAATTCAATAAAATTTCAATGCTTTAACGAGAACATTTTTATCATTCATACAATTCAATCAAATTTTATGAGTTTAACCACAACATTTCATCATTCACCAATTCAATCAAATTTCATGGGTTTACAACACAACATTTCATCATTCACACAATTCAATCAAATTTCCTGGGTTCAACAACAACAACATATTCATATTCACACAATTCTATCAATTTCATTGGTTTAACATCAACATTTTCAGCATTCACACAATTCAATCAAATTTCATGAATTTAACAACAACAACAATTTCATCATTCACATAATTCAATCAAAGTTCATGGGTTTAAGAACAATTTTTATCGTTCACACAACTCAATCAAATTTCATGGGTTTAACGACTATATTTTCATCATTCACAAGAATTCAATCAAATTCCATGGATTAAAAGGGAACATTTTCATCATTCCCACAATTCAATCACATTTCATGGTTTAACATCAACATTTCATCATTCACACAATTCAATCAAATTTCATATGTTTAACAACAACATTTTCATTATTCCAACAATTCAATCAAATTTCATGGTTTAACAACAACATTTTCATTATTCACACAACTCAATCAAATTTCATGGGTTTAATAGAACATTTTCATCATTCCCATAATTCAATCAAATTTCATGGGTTTAACAACTACATTTTCATTATTCATACAATTCAATCAAATTTCTTAGTTTTAATAATAACAACATTTTCATTATTCACACAATTCAATCAATTTCATGGGTTAACAACAACATTTTTATCATTCACATAATTCAATCAAATTCTAACGGTTTAAAATAACATTTTTATCATTTACAAATTCAATAAAATTTCAATGCTTTAACGAGAACATTTTTATCATTCATACAATTCAATCAAATTTTATGAGTTTACCAACAACATTTTTCATCATTCACACAATTCAATCAAATTTCATGGGTTTAACAACAACAACATTTTCATCATTCACACAATTCAATCAAATTTCCTGGGTTCAACAACACAACATATTCAATATTCACAAATTCTATCAAATTTCATTGGTTTAACATCACATTTTCATCATTCACACAATTCAATCAAATTTCATGAATTTAAACACAAACAACAATTTCATCATTCACATAATTCAATCAAAGTTCATGGTTTAAGAACAACATTTTTATCGTTCACACAACTCAATCAAATTTCATGGGTTTAACGCAATATTTTCATCATTCACAGAATTCAATCAAATTCCATGGATTTAAAGGAACATTTTCATCATTCCCACATTCAATCAAATTTCATGGGTAACATCAACATTTTCATCATTCACACAATTCAATCAAATTTCATATGTTTAACAACAACATTTTCATTATTCCAACAATTCAATCAAATTTCATGGGTTAACACAACAAATTTTCATTATTCACACAACTCAATCAAATTTCATGGGTTTAATAGAACATTTTCATCATTCCCATAATTCAATCAAATTTCATGGTTTAACAACTACATTTCCTTATTCATACAATTCAATCAAATTTCTTGGGTTTATAATAACAACATTTTCATTACTCACCAATTCAATCAAATTTCTTGTGTTAACAGCAACATTTTCATCATTCACTTAATTCAATCAAATTTCATGAGATTAACAACAACATTTTCATCGTTCACACAATTCAATCAAATTTCATGGGTTGAACAACAACATTTTCATCATTCACACAATTTAATCAAATTTCATGGGTTTAACAACAATTTTCATCATTCACAAAATTCAATCAAATTTCATGGTTTTAACAAGATTTTCATCACTCACACAATTCAATAAATTTCATGTGTTTAAGAACAACAACATTTTCATCATTCAGACAACTCAAACAAATTTCATGGGTTTAACAACAACAACATTTTCATCGTTCACACAATTCAATCAAATTTCATGGGTTCAACAACACAACATTTTCAATATTCACACAACTCTATCAAACTTCATTGGTTTAACATCAACATTTTCATCATTCACACAATTCAATCAAATTTCATGGGTTTAAGAACAACATTTTATCGTTCACATAACTCAATCAATTTCATGGTTAACGACTATATTTTCATCATTCAAGAATTCAATCAAATTCCATGGATTTAAAAAGAACATTTTCATCATTCCAACATATCAATCAAATTTCATGGTTTAACATCAACATTTTCATCATTCACACAATTCAATCAAATTTCATATGTTTAACACAACATTTCATTATCCAACAATTCAATAAAATTTCATGGGTTTAACAACAACATTTTCATTATTCATACAACTCAATCAAATTTCATGGTTTAATAGACATTTTCATCATTCCCATAATTCAATCAAATTTCATGGGTTTATCAACTACATTTTCATCATTCAGACAATTCAATCAAATTTCATGGTTTAATAATAACAACATTTTCATGATTCACACAATTCAATCAAATTTCATGGGTTTAACAACAACATTTTTATCATTCACATAATTCAATCAAATCTAACGGTTTAAAATAACCTTTCATCATTTACAGAATTCAATAAAATTTCAATGCTTTAACGACAACATTTTTATCATTCATACAATTCAATCAATTTTATGAGTTTACCACAACATTTTCATCATTCACACAATTCAATCAAATTTCATGGGTTAACAACAACAACATATTCATCATTCACACAATTCAATCAATTTCCTGGGTTCAACAACAACAACATATTCAATATTCACACATTCTATCAAATTTCATTGGTTTAACATCAACATTTTCAGCATTCACACAATTCAATCAAATTTCATGAATTTAACAACAACAACAATTTCATCATTCACATAATTCAATCAAAGTTCATGGGTTTAAGAACAACATTTTTATCGTTCACACAACTCAATCAAATTTCATGGTTTAACGACAATATTTTCATCATTCACAGAATTCAATCAAATTCCATGGATTTAAAAGGAACATTTTCATCATTCCCACAATTCAATCAAATTCATGGTTAACATCAACATTTTCATCATTCACACAATTCAATCAAATTTCATATGTTTAACAACAACATTTTCATTATTCCAACAATCAATCAAATTTCATGGGTTTAACAACAACATTTTCATTATTCACACAACTCAATCAATTTCATGGGTTTAATAGAAGATTTTCATCATTCCCATAATTCAATCAAATTTCATGGGTTTAACAACTACATTTTCATTATTCAGACAATTCAATCAAATTTCTTGGGTTTAATAATAACAACATTTTCATTATTCACCAATTCAATCAAATTTCTTGGGTTTAACAGCAACATTTTCATCATTCACTTAATTCAATCAAATTCATGGGATTAACAACAACATTTTCATTATTCCCACATTCAATCAAATTTCATGGTTTGAACAACAACATTTTCATCATTCACACAATTAATCAAATTTCATGGGTTTAAACAACAACATTTTCATCATTCACAAAATTCAATCAAATTTCATGGTTTAACAAGATTTTCATCACTCACACACATTCAATTAAATTTCATGGTTTAAGACAACAACATTTTCATCATTCAGACAACTCAAACAAATTTCATGGGTTTAAACCACAACATTTTCATCGTTCACACAATTCAATCAAATTTCATGGGTTCAACAACAACAACATTTTCAATATTCACACAACTCTATCAAACTTCATTGGTTTAACATCAACATTTCATCATTCACACAATTCAATCAAATTTCATGGGTTTAAGAACAACATTTTTATCGTTCACACAACTCAATCAAATTTCATGGGTTTAACGACTATATTTTCATCATTCACAGAATTCAATCAAATTCCATGGATTTAAAAAGAACATTTTCATCATTCCAACATATCAATCAAATTCATGGGTTTAACATCAACATTTTCATCATTCACACAATTCAATCAAATTTCATATGTTTAACAACAACATTTTCATTATTCCAACAATTCAATCAAATTTCATGGGTTTAACAACAACATTTTCATTATTCATACAACTCAATCAAATTTCATGGGTTAATAGAACATTTTCATCATTCCCATAATTCAATCAAATTTCATGGTTTATCAACTACATTTTCATCATTCAGACAATTCAATCAAATTTCATGGGTTTAATAATAACAACATTTTCATCATTCACACAATTCAATCAAATTTCATGGGTTTAACAACAACATTTTTATCATTCACATAATTCAATCAAATTCTAACGGTTTAAAATAACATTTTCATCATTTACAGAATTCAATAAAATTCAATGCTTTAACGACAACATTTTATCATTCATACAATTCAATCAAATTTATGAGTTTACCAACAACATTTTCATCATTCACACAATTCAATCAAATTTCATGGGTTTAACAACAACAACATTTTCATCATTCACACAATTCAATCAAATTTCCTGGTTTCAACAACAACAACATTTTCAATATTCACACAATTCTATCAAATTTCATTGGTTTAACATCAACATTTTCATCATTCACACAATTCAATCAAATTTCATGAATTTAACAACAACAACAATTTCATCATTCACATAATTCAATCAAAGTTCATGGGTTTAAGAACAACATTTTTATCGTTCACACAACTCAATCAAATTTCATGGGTTTAACGACAATATTTTCATCATTCACAGAATTCAATCAAATTCCATGGATTTAAAAGGAACATTTTCATCATTCCCACAATTCAATCAAATTTCATGGGTTTAACATCAACATTTTCATCATTCACACAATTCAATCAAATTTCATATGTTTAACAACAACATTTTCATTATTCCAACAATTCAATCAAATTTCATGGGTTTAACAACAACATTTTCATTATTCACACAACTCAATCAAATTTCATGGGTTTAATAGAACATTTTCATCATTCCCATAATTCAATCAAATTTCATGGGTTTAACAACTACATTTTCATTATTCAGACAATTCAATCAAATTTCTTGGGTTTAATAATAACAACATTTTCATTATTCACACAATTCAATCAAATTTCTTGGGTTTAACAGCAACATTTTCATCATTCACTTAATTCAATCAAATTTCATGGGATTAACAACAACATTTTCATTATTCCCACAATTCAATCAAATTTCATGGGTTGAACAACAACATTTTCATCATTCACACAATTTAATCAAATTTCATGGGTTTAACAACAACATTTTCATCATTCGCAGAATTCAATCAAATTTCATGGTTTTAACAAGATTTTCATCACTCACACAATTCAATTAAATTTCATGTGTTTAAGAACAACAACATTTTCATCATTCAGACAACTCAAACAAATTTCATGGGTTTAACAACAACAACATTTTCATCATTCACACAATTCAATCAAATTTCCTGGGTTCAACAACAACAACATTTTCAATATTCACACAACTCTATCAAATTTCATTGGTTTAACATCAACATTTTCATCATTCACACAATTCAATCAAATTTCATGGGTTTAAGAACAACATTTTTATCGTTCACATAACTCAATCAAATTTCATGGGTTTAACGACTATATTTTCATCATTCACAGAATTCAATCAAATTCCATGGATTTAAAAAGAACATTTTCATCATTCCAACATATCAATCAAATTTCATGGGTTTAACATCAACATTTTCATCATTCACACAATTCAATCAAATTTCATATGTTTAACAACAACATTTTCATTATTCCAACAATTCAATCAAATTTCATGGGTTTAACAACAACATTTTCATTATTCATACAACTCAATCAAATTTCATGGGTTTAATAGAACATTTTCATCATTCCCATAATTCAATCAAATTTCATGGGTTTATCAACTACATTTTCATCATTCAGACAATTCAATCAAATTTCATGGGTTTAATAATAACAACATTTTCATCATTCACACAATTCAATCAAATTTCATGGGTTTAACAACAACATTTTTATCATTCACATAATTCAATCAAATTCTAACGGTTTAAAATAACATTTTCATCATTTACAGAATTCAATAAAATTTCAATGCTTTAACGACAACATTTTTATCATTCATACAATTCAATCAAATTTTATGAGTTTACCAACAACATTTTCATCATTCACACAATTCAATCAAATTTCATGGGTTTAACAACAACAACATTTTCATCATTCACACAATTCAATCAAATTTCCTGGGTTCAACAACAACAACATTTTCAATATTCACACAATTCTATCAAATTTCATTTGTTTAACATCAACATTTTCATCATTCACACAATTCAATCAAATTTCATGAATTTAACAACAACAACAACAATTTCATCATTCACATAATTCAATCAAAGTTCATGGGTTTAAGAACAACATTTTTATCGTTCACACAACTCAATCAAATTTCATGTGTTTAACGGCAATATTTTCATCATTCCCACAATTCAATCAAATTTCATGGGTTTAACATCAACATTTTCATCATTCACACAATTCAATCAAATTTCATATGTTTAACAACAACATTTTCATTATTCCAACAATTCAATCAAATTTCATGGGTTTAACAACAACATTTTCATTATTCACACAACTCAATCAAATTTCATGGGTTTAATAGAACATTTTCATCATTCCCATAATTCAATCAAATTTCATGGGTTTAACAACTACATTTTCATTATTCAGACAATTCAATCAAATTTCTTGGGTTTAATAATAACAACATTTTCATTATTCACACAATTCAATCAAATTTCTTGGGTTTAACAGCAACATTTTCATCATTCACTTAATTCAATCAAATTTCATGGGATTAACAACAACATTTTCATTATTCCCACAATTCAATCAAATTTCATGGGTTGAACAACAACATTTTCATCATTCACACAATTTAATCAAATTTCATGGGTTTAACAACAACATTTTCATCATTCGCAAAATTCAATCAAATTTCATGGTTTTAACAAGATTTTCATCACTCACACAATTCAATTAAATTTCATGTGTTTAAGAACAACAACATTTTCATCATTCAGACAACTCAAACAAATTTCATGGGTTTAACAACAACAACATTTTCATCATTCACACAATTCAATCAAATTTCCTGGGTTCAACAACAACAACATTTTCAATATTCACACAACTCTATCAAATTTCATTGTTTAACATCAACATTTTCATCATTCACACAATTCAATCAAATTTCATGGGTTTAAGAACAACATTTTTATCGTTCACATAACTCAATCAAATTTCATGGGTTTAACGACTATATTTTCATCATTCACAGAATTCAATCAAATTCCATGGATTTAAAAAGAACATTTTCATCATTCCAACATATCAATCAAATTTCATGGGTTTAACATCAACATTTTCATCATTCACACAATTCAATCAAATTTCATATGTTTAACAACAACATTTTCATTATTCCAACAATTCAATCAAATTTCATGGGTTTAACAACAACATTTTCATTATTCATACAACTCAATCAAATTTCATGGGTTTAATAGAACATTTTCATCATTCCCATAATTCAATCAAATTTCATGGTTTATCAACTACATTTTCATCATTCAGACAATTCAATCAAATTTCATGGGTTTAATAATAACAACATTTTCATCATTCACACAATTCAATCAAATTTCATGGGTTTAACAACAACATTTTTATCATTCACATAATTCAATCAAATTCTAACGGTTTAAAATAACATTTTCATCATTTACAGAATTCAATAAAATTTCAATGCTTTAACGACAACACTTTTATCATTCATACAATTCAATCAAATTTTATGAGTTTACCAACAACATTTTCATCATTCACACAATTCAATCAAATTTCATGGGTTTAACAACAACATTTTCATCATTCACACAATTCAATCAAATTTCCTGGGTTCAACAACAACAACATTTTCAATATTCACACAATTCTATCAAATTTCATTTGTTTAACATCAACATTTTCATCATTCACACAATTCAATCAAATTTCATGAATTTAACAACAACAACAACAATTTCATCATTCACATAATTCAATCAAAGTTCATGGGTTTAAGAACAACATTTTTATCGTTCACACAACTCAATCAAATTTCATGTGTTTAACGGCAATATTTTCATCATTCACAGAATTCAATCAAATTCCATGGATTTAAAGGAACATTTTCATCATTCCCACAATTCAATCAAATTTCATGGGTTTAACATCAACATTTTCATCATTCACACAATTCAATCAAATTTCATATGTTTAACAACAACATTTTCATTATTCCAACAATTCAATCAAATTTCATGGGTTTAACAACAACATTTTCATTATTCACACAACTCAATCAAATTTCATGGGTTTAATAGAACATTTTCATCATTCCCATAATTCAATCAAATTTCATGGGTTTAACAACTACATTTTCATTATTCAGACAATTCAATCAAATTTCTTGGGTTTAATAATAACAACATTTTCATTATTCACACAATTCAATCAAATTTCTTGGGTTTAACAGCAACATTTTCATCATTCACTTAATTCAATCAAATTTCATGGGATTAACAACAACATTTTCATTATTCCACACAATTCAATCAAATTTCATGGGTTAACAACAACATTTTCATCATTCACACAATTTAATCAAATTTCATGGGTTTAACAACAACATTTTCATCATTCACAAAATTCAATCAAATTTCATGGTTTTAAACAAGATTTTCATCACTCACACAATTCAATTAAATTTCATGTGTTTAAGAACAACAACATTTTCATCATTCAACAACTCAATCAAATTTCATGGGTTTAACAACAACAACATTTTCATCATTCACACAATTCAATCAAATTTCCTGGGTTCAACAACAACACATTTTCATATTCACACAACTCTATCAAATTTCATTGGTTTAACATCAACATTTTCATCATTCACACAATTCAATCAAATTTCATGGGTTTAAGAACAACATTTTTATCGTTCACATAACTCAATCAAATTTCATGGGTTTAACGACTATATTTTCATCATTCACAGAATTCAATCAAATTCCATGGATTTAAAAAGAACATTTTCATCATTCCAACATTCAATCAATTTCATGGGTTTAACATCAACATTTTCATCATTCACACAATTCAATCAAATTTCATATGTTTAACAACAACATTTTCATTATTCCAACAATTCAATCAAATTTCATGGGTTTAACAACAACATTTTCATTATTCATACAACTCAATCAAATTTCATGGGTTTAATAGAACATTTTCATCATTCCCATAATTCAATCAAATTTCATGGGTTTATCAACTACATTTTCATCATTCAGACAATTCAATCAAATTTCATGGGTTTAATAATAACAACATTTCATCATTCACACAATTCAATCAAATTTCATGGGTTTAACAACAACATTTTTATCATTCACATAATTCAATCAAATTCTAACGGTTTAAAATAACATTTTCATCATTTACAGAATTCAATAAATTTCAATGCTTTAACGACAACATTTTATCATTCATACAATTCAATCAAATTTTATGAGTTTACCAACACATTTTCATCATTCACACAATTCAATCAAATTTCATGGGTTTAACAACAACATTTTTCATCATTCACACAATTCAATCAAATTTCCTGGGTTCAACAACAACAACATTTTCAATATTCACACAATTCTATCAAATTTCATTGTTTAACATCAACATTTTCATCATTCACACAATTCAATCAAATTTCATGAATTTAACAACAACAACAATTTCATCATTCACATAATTCAATCAAAGTTCATGGGTTTAAGAACAACATTTTTATCGTTCACACAACTCAATCAAATTTCATGGGTTTAACGACAATATTTTCATCATTCACAGAATTCAATCAAATTCCATGGATTTAAAGGGAACATTTTCATCATTCCCACAATTCAATCAAATTTCATGGGTTTAACATCAACATTTTCATCATTCACACAATTCAATCAAATTTCATATGTTTAACAACAACATTTTCATTATTCCAACAATTCAATCAAATTTCATGGGTTTAACAACAACATTTTCATTATTCACACAACTCAATCAATTTCATGGGTTTAATAGAACATTTTCATCATTCCCATAATTCAATCAAATTTCATGGGTTTAACAACTACATTTTCATTATTCAGACAATTCAATCAAATTTCTTGGGTTTAATAATAACAACATTTTCATTATTCACACAATTCAATCAAATTTCTTGGGTTTAACAGCAACATTTTCATCATTCACTTAATTCAATCAAATTTCATGGGATTAACAACAACATTTTCATTATTCCCACAATTCAATCAAATTTCATGGGTTGAACAACAACATTTTCATCATTCACACAATTTAATCAAATTTCATGGGTTTAACAACAACATTTTCATCATTCACAAAATTCAATCAAATTTCATGGTTTTAACAAGATTTTCATCACTCACACAATTCAATTAAATTTCATGTGTTTAAGAACAACAACATTTTCATCATTCACACAATTCAATCAAATTTCATGGGTTTAACAACAACAACATTTTCATCATTCACACAATTCAATCAAATTTCCTGGGTTCAACAACAACAACATTTTCAATATTCACACAACTCTATCAAATTTCATTGGTTTAACATCAACATTTTCATCATTCACACAATTCAATCAAATTTCATGGGTTTAAGAACAACATTTTTATCGTTCACATAACTCAATCAAATTTCATGGGTTTAACGACTATATTTTCATCATTCACAGAATTCAATCAAATTCCATGGATTTAAAAAGAACATTTTCATCATTCCAACATATCAATCAAATTTCATGGGTTTAACATCAACATTTTCATCATTCACACAATTCAATCAAATTTCATATGTTTAACAAAACATTTACATTATTTCCAACAATTCAATCAAATTTCATGGGTTTAACAACAACATTTTCATTATTCATACAACTCAATCAAATTTCATGGGTTTAATAGAACATTTTCATCATTCCCATAATTCAATCAAATTTCATGGGTTTATCAACTACATTTTCATCATTCAGACAATTCAATCAAATTTCATGGGTTTAATAATAACAACATTTTCATCATTCACACAATTCAATCAAATTTCATGGGTTTAACAACAACATTTTTATCATTCACATAATTCAATCAAATTCTAACGGTTTAAAATAACATTTTCATCATTTACAGAATTCAATAAATTTCAATGCTTTAACGACAACATTTTTATCATTCATACAATTCAATCAAATTTTATGAGTTTACCAACAACATTTTCATCATTCACACAATTCAATCAAATTTCATGGGTTTAACAACAACAACATTTTCATCATTCACACAATTCAATCAAATTTCCTGGGTTCAACAACAACAACATTTTCAATATTCACACAATTCTATCAAATTTCATTTGTTTAACATCAACATTTTCATCATTCACACAATTCAATCAAATTTCATGAATTTAACAACAACAACAACAATTTCATCATTCACATAATTCAATCAAAGTTCATGGGTTTAAGAACAACATTTTTATCGTTCACACAACTCAATCAAATTTCATGTGTTTAACGGCAATATTTTCATCATTCACAGAATTCAATCAAATTCCATGGATTTAAAGGGAACATTTTCATCATTCCCACAATTCAATCAAATTTCATGGGTTTAACATCAACATTTTCATCATTCACACAATTCAATCAAATTTCATATGTTTAACAACAACATTTTCATTATTCCAACAATTCAATCAAATTTCATGGGTTTAACAACAACATTTTCATTAGTCACACAACTCAATCTAATTTCATGGGTTTAATAGAACATTTTCATCATTCCCATAATTCAATCAAATTTCATGGGTTTAACAACTACATTTTCATTATTCAGACAATTCAATCAAATTTCTTGGGTTTAATAATAACAACATTTCATTATTCACACAATTCAATCAAATTTCTTGGGTTTAACAGCAACATTTTCATCATTCACTTAATTCAATCAAATTTCATGGGATTAACAACAACATTTTCATTATTCCCACAATTCAATCAAATTTCATGGGTTGAACAACAACATTTTCATCATTCACACAATTTAATCAAATTTCATGGGTTTAACAACAACATTTTCATCATTCGCAAATTCAATCAAATTTCATGGTTTTAACAAGATTTTCATCACTCACACAATTCAATTAAATTTCATGTGTTTAAGAACAACAACATTTTCATCATTCAGACAACTCAAACAAATTTCATGGGTTTACAACAACAACATTTTCATCATTCACACAATTCAATCAAATTTCCTGGGTTCAACAACAACAACATTTTCATATTCACACAACTCTATCAAATTTCATTGGTTTAACATCAACATTTTCATCATTCACACAATTCAATCAAATTCATGGGTTTAAGAACAACATTTTTATCGTTCACATAACTCAATCAAATTTCATGGGTTTAACGACTATATTTTCATCATTCACAGAATTCAATCAAATTCCATGGATTTAAAAAGAACATTTTCATCATTCCAACATATCAATCAAATTTCATGGGTTTAACATCAACATTTTCATCATTCACACAATTCAATCAAATTTCATATGTTTAACAATAACATTTTCATTATTCCAACAATTCAATCAAATTTCATGGGTTTAACAACAACATTTTCATTATTCATACAACTCAATCAAATTTCATGGGTTTAATAGAACATTTTCATCATTCCCATAATTCAATCAAATTTCATGGGTTTATCAACTACATTTTCATCATTCAGACAATTCAATCAAATTTCATGGGTTTAATAATAACAACATTTTCATCATTCACACAATTCAATCAAATTTCATGGGTTTAACAACAACATTTTTATCATTCACATAATTCAATCAAATTCTAACGGTTTAATAACATTTTCATCATTTACAGAATTCAATAAATTTCAATGCTTTAACGACAACATTTTTCATTCATACAATTCAATCAAATTTATGAGTTTACCAACAACATTTTCATCATTCACACAATTCAATCAAATTTCATGGGTTTAACAACAACAACATTTTCATCATTCACACAATTCAATCAAATTTCCTGGGTTCAACAACAACAACATTTTCAATATTCACACAATTCTATCAAATTTCATTTGTTTAACATCAACATTTTCATCATTCACACAATTCAATCAAATTTCATGAATTTAACAACAACAACAACAATTTCATCATTCACATAATTCAATCAAAGTTCATGGGTTTAAGAACAACATTTTTATCGTTCACACAACTCAATCAAATTTCATGTGTTTAACGGCAATATTTTCATCATTCACAGAATTCAATCAAATTCCATGGATTTAAAGGGAACATTTTCATCATTCCCACAATTCAATCAAATTTCATGGGTTTAACATCAACATTTTCATCATTCACACAATTCAATCAAATTTCATATGTTTAACAACAACATTTTCATTATTCCAACAATTCAATCAAATTTCATGGGTTTAACAACAACATTTTCATTAGTCACACAACTCAATCAAATTTCATGGGTTTAATAGAACATTTTCATCATTCCCATAATTCAATCAAATTTCATGGGTTTAACAACTACATTTTCATTATTCAGACAATTCAATCAAATTTCTTGGGTTTAATAATAACAACATTTTCATTATTCACACAATTCAATCAAATTTCTTGGGTTTAACAGCAACATTTTCATCATTCACATAATTCAATCAAATTTCATGGGATTAACACAACATTTCATTATTCCCACAATTCAATCAAATTTCATGGTTGAACAACAACATTTTCATCATTCACACAATTCAATCAAATTTCATGGGTTTAAAACAACATTTTCATCATTCACAAAATTCAATCAAATTTCATGGTTTTAACAAGATTTTCATCACTCACACAATTCAATCAAATTTCATGTGTTTAAGAACAACAACATTTTCATCATTCAGACAACTCAAACAAATTTCATGGTTTAACAACAACAACATTTTCATCATTCACACAATTCAATCAAATTTCCTGGGTTCAACAACACAACATTTTCATATTCACACAACTCAATCAAATTTCATTGGTTTAACATCAACATTTTCATCATTCACACAATTCAATCAAATTCATGGGTTTAAGAACAACATTTTTATCGTTCACATAACTCAATCAAATTTCATGGGTTTAACGACTATATTTTCATCATTCACAGAATTCAATCAAATTCCATGGATTTAAAAGAACATTTTCATCATTCCAACAATCAATCAAATTTCATGGGTTTAACATCAACATTTCATCATTCACACAATTCAATCAAATTTCATATGTTTAACAACAACATTTTCATTATTCCACAATTCAATCAAATTTCATGGTTTAACAACAACATTTTCATTATTCACACAACTCAATCAAATTTCATGGGTTTAATAGAACATTTTCATCATTCCCATAATTCAATCAAATTTCATGGGTTTATCAACTACATTTTCATCATTCAGACAATTCAATCAAATTTCATGGGTTTAATATAACAACATTTTCATCATTCACACAATTCAATCAAATTTCATGGGTTTAACAACAACATTTTTATCATTCACATAATTCAATCAAATTTAATGGTTTAAAACAACATTTTCATCATTACAGAATTCAATCAAATTTCAATGCTTTAACAACAACATTTTTATCATTCACACAATTCAATCAAATTTTATGATTTAACAACAACATTTTCATCATTCACACAATTCAATCAAATTTCATGGTTTTAACAACAACAACATTTTCATCATTCACACAATTCAATCAAATTTCCTGGGTTCAACAACAACAACATTTTCAATATTCACACAATTCTATCAATTTCATTGGTTTAACATCAACATTTTCATCATTCACACAATTCAATCAAATTTCATGAATTTAACAACACAACAATTTTCATCATTCACATAATTCAATCAAAGTTCATGGGTTTAAGAACAACATTTTTATCGTTCACACAACTCAATCAAATTTCATGGGTTTAACGACAATATTTTCATCATTCACAGAATTCAATCAAATTCCATGGATTTAAAGGAACATTTTCATCATTCCCACAATTCAATCAAATTTCATGGGTTTAACACAACATTTTTCATCATTCACACAATTCAATCAATTTCATATGTTTAACAACAACATTTTCATTATTCCAACAATTCAATCAAATTTCATGGGTTTAACAACAACATTTTCATTAGTCACACAACTCAATCAAATTTCATGGGTTTAATAGAACATTTTCATCATTCCCATAATTCAATCAAATTTCATGGGTTTAACAACTACATTTTCATTATTCAGACAATTCAATCAAATTTCTTGGGTTTATAATAACAACATTTTTCATTATTCACACAATTCAATCAAATTTCTTGGGTTTAACAGCAACATTTTCATCATTCACTTAATTCAATCAAATTTCATGGGTTAACAACAACATTTTCATTATTCCCACAATTCAATCAATTTCATGGTTGAACAACAACATTTTCATCATTCACACAATTTAATCAAATTTCATGGTTTAACAACAACATTTTCATCATTCGCAAATTCAATCAAATTTCATGGTTTTAACAACATTTTCATCACTCACACAATTCAATTAAATTTCATGTGTTTAAGAACAACAACATTTTCATCATTCAAACAACTCAATCAAATTTCATGGGTTTAACAACAACACATTTTCATCATTCACACAATTCAATCAAATTTCCTGGGTTCAACAACAACAACATTTTCAATATTCACCAACTCTATCAAATTTCATTGGTTTAACATCAACATTTTCATCATTCACACAATTCAATCAAATTTCATGGGTTTAAGAACAACATTTTTATCGTTCACATAACTCAATCAATTTCATGGGTTTAACACTAAATTTTTCATCATTCACAGAATTCAATCAAATTCCATGGATTTAAAAAGAACATTTTCATCATTCCAACATATCAATCAAATTTCATGGGTTTAACATCAACATTTTCATCATTCACAAATTCAATCAAATTTCATATGTTTAACAACACATTTTCATTATTCCAACAATTCAATCAAATTTCATGGGTTTAACAACAACATTTCATTATTCATACACTCAATCAAATTTCATGGGTTTATAAACATTTTCATCATTCCCATAATTCAATCAAATTTCATGGGTTTATCAACTACATTTTCATCATTCAGACAATTCAATCAAATTTCATGGGTTAATAATAACAACATTTTCATCATTCACACAATTCAATCAA
>NW_026113498.1:0-20619 GCF_024323335.1 Lathyrus oleraceus
TTGTTAAACCCATGAAATTTGATTGAATTGTGTGAATGATGAAAATGTGTTGTTGTTGTTAAACACATGAATTTAATTGAATTGTGTAAGTGATGAAAATGTTGTTAAAACCATAAATATTAATTGAATTTTGCGAATGATGAAAATGTTGTTGTTAAACCCATGAAATTTGATTAAATTGTGTGAATGATGAAAATGTTGTAGTTAAACCATGAAATTTGATTGAATTGTGGGAATAATGAAAATGTTGTTGTTATCCCATGAAATTTGATTGAATTAAGTGAATGATGAAAATGTTGTTGTTAAACCCAAGAAATTTGATTGAATTGTGTGAATAATGAAAATGTTGTTATTATTAAACCCAAGAAATTGGATTGAATTGTCTGAATGATGAAATGTAGGTTTAAACCCATGAAATTTGATTGAATATGGGAATGACGAAAATGTTCTATAAACCCATGAATTTGATTGAGTTCTGTGAATAATGAAAAGTTGTTGTTAAACCATGAAATTTGATTGAAGTTGGAATAATGAAAATGTTGTTGTTAAACATATGAAATGTGATTGAATTGTGTGAATGATGAAATGTTGATGTTAAACCCATGAAATTTGATTGAATTGTGGGAATGATGAAAATGTTCCTTTTAAATCCATGGAATTGATTGAATTCTGTGAATGATGAATATTGTCGTTAAACCCATGAAATTTGATTGAGTTGTGTGAACGATAAAAATGTTGTTCTTAAACCCATGAAATTTGATTGAATTATGTGAATGATGAAAATGTTGTTGTTGTTAAATTCATGAAATTTGATTGAATTGTGTGATTGATGATAATGTTGATGCTAAACCAATGAAATTTGATAGAATTGTGTGAATATTGAAAATGTTGTTGTTGTTGAACCTAGGAAATTTGATTGAATTGTGTGAATGATGAAAATGTTGTTGTTGTTAAACCCTGAAATTGATTGACATGTGTGAATGATGAAAATGTTGTTTAAACTCATAAAATTTGATTGAATTGTATGAATGATAAAAATGTTGTCGTTTAAAGCCGTGAAAGTTGATTGAATTCTGTAAATGATGAAAATGTTATTTTAAACCGATAGAATTTGATTGAATTATGTGAATGATAAAAATGTTGTTGTTAAACCCAGGAAATTTGATTGAATTGTGTGAATGATGAAAATGTGTTGTTGTTGTTAAACACATGAAATTTAATTGAATTGTGTGAGTGATGAAAATGTTGTTAAACCATAAAATTTGATTGAATTTTGCGAATGATAAAAATGTTGTTGTTAAACCCATGAAAATTGATTAAATTGTGTGAATGATGAAAAATATTGTGTTAAACACATGAAATTTGATTGAATTGTGGGAATAATGAAAATTTTGTTGTTAATCCCATGAAATTTGATTGAATTAAGTGAATGATTAAAATGTTGTTGTTAAACCCAAGAGATGTGATTGAATTGTGTGAATAATGAAAATGTTGTTATTATTAAACCCATGAAATTTGATTGAATTTTCTGAATGATGAAAATGTAGTTGATAAACCATGAAATTTGATTGAATTATGGGAATGATGAAAATGTTCTATTAAACCCATGAAATTTGATTGAGTTGTGTGAATAATGGAAATGTGTTGTTAAACCCATGAAATTTGATTGAATTGTTGGAATAATGAAAATGTTGTTGCAAACATATGAAATTTGATTGAATTGTGTGAATGATGAAAATGTGATGTTAAACCCATGAAATTTGTTTGATATGTGGGAATGATGAAAATGTTCCTTTTAAATCCATGGAATTGATTGAATTCTGTGAATGATGAAAATATAGTCGTTAAACCCATCAAATTTGATTGAGTTGTGTGAACGATAAATATGTTGTTCTTAAAACCATGAAATTTGATTGAATTATGTGAATGATGAAAATGTTGTTGTGGTTAAATTCATGAAATTTGATTGAATTGTGTGAATGATGAAAATGTTGATGTTAAACCAATGAAATTTGATTGAATTGTGGGAATGATGAAATGTTCCTGGTAAATCCATGGAATTTGATTGAATTCTGTGAATGATCAAAATATTGTCGTTAAACCCTTGAAATTTGATTGAGTTGGGTTAACGATAAAAAATTGTTCTTAAACCCATGAAATTTGATTGAATTGTGTGAATGATGAAAATGTTGTTGTTAAACTCATAAAATTTGATTGAAGTATGAATGATAAAAATGTTGTCGTTAAAGCCGTGAAAGTTGATTGAATTCTGTAAATGAAGAAAATGTTATTTTTAAACCGACAGAATTTGATTGAATTATGGGAATGATAAAAATGTTGTTGTTAAACCCATGAAATTTGATTGAATTGTGTGAATGATGAAAATGTTGTTGTTGTTGTTAAACACATGAAATTTAATTGAATTGTGTGAGTGATGAAAATGTTGTTAAACCATAAAATTTGATTGAATTTTGCGAATGATAAAAAGTTGTTGTTTAAACCCATGAAATTGATAAATTGTGTGAATGATGAAATATTGTTGTTAAACACATGAAATTTGATTGAATTTTGGAATAATGAAAATTTTGTTGTTAATCCCATGAAATTTGATTGAATTAAGTGAATGATTAAAATGTTGTTGTTCAACCCATGAAATTTGATTGAATTGTGGGAATAATGAAAATGTTGTTGTTAATCCCATGAAATTTGATTGAATTATGTGAATGATGAAAATGTTGGTATTAAACCCAAGAAATTTGATTGAATTGTGTGAATAATGAAAATGTTGTTATTATTAAACCCATGAAATTTGATTGAATTGTCTGAATGATGAAAATGTAGTTGTTAAACCCATGAAATTTGATGAATCATGGGAATGATGAAAATGTTCTATTAAACCCATGAAATTTGATTGAGTTGTGTGAATAATGAAAATGTTGTTGTTATACCCATGAAATTTGATTGAATTGTTGGAATAATGAAAATGTTGTTGTTAAACCTATGAGATTTGATTGAATTGTGTGAATGATGAAAATGTTGATGTTAAACCCATGAAATTTAATTGAATTGTGGGAATGATGAAAATGTTCCTGTTAAATCCATGGAATTTGATTAAATTCTGTGAATGATGAAAATATTGTCGTTAAACCCATGAAATTTGATTGAGTTGGGTGAACGATACAAATATTCTTCTTAAACCCATGAAATTTGATTGAATTATGTGAATGATGAAAATGTTATTGTTGTTAAATCCAGGAAATTTGATTGAATTGTGTGAATGATGAAAATGTTGATGTTAAACCAATGAAATTTGATAGAATTGTGTGAATATTGAAAATGTCGTTGTTGTTGAACCCAGGAAATTTGATTGAATTGTGTGAATGATGAAAATGTTGTTGTTGTTAAACCCATGAAATTTGATTGAATTGTGTGAATGATGAAAATGTTGTTGTTAAACTCACAAAATTTGATTGAATTGTATGAATGATAAAAATGTTGTCGTTAAAGCTGTGAAAGTTGATTGAATTCTGTAAATGAAGAAAATGTTATTTTTAAACCGACAGAATTTGATTGAATTATGGGAATGATAAAAATGTTGTTGTTAAACCCATGAAATTTGATTGAATTGTGTGAATGATGAAAATGTTGTTGTTGTTAAACACATGAAATTTAATTGAATTGTGTATGTGATGAAAATGTTGTTAAAACCATAAATATTAATTGAATTTTGCGAATGATGAAAATGTTGTTGTTAAACCCATGAAATTTGATTAAATTGTGTGAATGATGAAAATGTTGTAGTTAAACCCATGAAATTTGATTGAATTGTGGGAATAATGAAAATGTTGTTGTTAATCCCATGAAATTTGATTGAATTAAGTGAATGATGAAAATGTTGTTGTTAAACCCAAGAAATTTGATTGAATTGTGTGAATAATGAAAATGTTGTTATTATTAAACCCAAGAAATTGGATTGAATTGTCTGAATGATGAAAATGTAGTTGTTTAAACCCATGAAATTTGATTGAATTATGGGAATGACGAAAATGTTCTATTAAACCCATGAAATTTGATTGAGTTCTGTGAATAATGAAAATGTTGTTGTTAAACCCATGAAATTTGATTGAATTGTTGGAATAATGAAAATGTTGTTGTTAAACATATGAAATGTGATTGAATTGTGTGAATGATGAAAATGTTGATGTTAAACCCATGAAATTTGATTGAATTGTGGGAATGATGAAAATGTTCCTTTTAAATCCATGGAATTTGATTGAATTCTGTGAATGATGAAAATATTGTCGTTAAACCCATGAAATTTGATTGAGTTGTGTGAACGATAAAAATGTTGTTCTTAAACCCATGAAATTTGATTGAATTATGTGAATGATGAAAATGTTGTTGTTAAATTCATGAAATTTGATTGAATTGTGTGATTGATGATAATGTGATGCTAAACCAATGAAATTGATAGAATTGTGTGAATATTGAAAATGTTGTTGTTGTTGAACCTAGGAAATTTGATTGAATTGTGTGAATGATGAAAATGTTGTTGTTGTTAAACCCCTGAAATTTGATTGACATGTGTGAATGATGAAAATGTTGTTAAACTCATAAAATTTGATTGAATTGTATGAATGATAAAAATGTTGTCGTTAAAGCCGTGAAATTTGATTGAATTCTGTAAATGATGAAAATGTTATTTTTAAACCGATAGAATTTGATTGAATTATGTGAATGATAAAAATGTTGTTGTTAAACCCAGGAAATTTGATTGAATTGTGTGAATGATGAAAATGTTGTTGTTGTTGTTAAACACATGAAATTTAATTGAATTGTGTGAGTGATGAAAATGTTGTTAAAACCATAAAATTTGATTGAATTTTGCGAATGATAAAAATGTTGTTGTTAAACCCAATAAATTTGATTAAATTGTGTGAATGATGAAAATATTGTTGTTAAACACATGAAATTTGATTGAATTGTGGGAATAATGAAAATTTTGTTGTTAATCCCATGAAATTTGATTGAATTAAGTGAATGATTAAAATGTTGTTGTTAAACCCAAGAGATGTGATTGAATTGTGTGAATAATGAAAATGTTGTTATTATTAAACCCATGAAATTTGATTGAATTTTCTGAATGATGAAAATGTAGTTGATAAACCCATGAAATTTGATTGAATTATGGGAATGATGAAAATGTTCTATTAAACCCATGAAATTTGATTGAGTTGTGTGAATAATGAAAATGTTGTGTTAAACCCATGAAATTTGATTGAATTGTTGGAATAATGAAAATGTTGTTGCTAAACATATGAAATTTGATTGAATTGTGTGAATGATGAAAATGTTGATGTTAAACCCATGAAATTTGTTTGATATGTGGGAATGATGAAAATGTTCCTTTTAAATCCATGGAATTTGATTGAATTCTGTGAATGATGAAAATATAGTCGTTAAACCCATCAAATTTGATTGAGTTGTGTGAACGATAAATATGTTGTTCTTAAACCCATGAAATTTGATTGAATTATGTGAATGATGAAAATGTTGTTGTGGTTAAATTCATGAAATTTGATTGAATTGTGTGAATGATGAAAATGTTGATGTTAAACCAATGAAATTTGATTGAATTGTGGGAATGATGAAAATGTTCCTGTTAAATCCATGGAATTTGATTGAATTCTGTGAATGATCAAAATATTGTCGTTAAACCCTTGAAATTTGATTGAGTTGGGTGAACGATAAAATATTGTTCTTAAACCCATGAAATTTGATTGAATTGTGTGAATGATGAAAATGTTGTTGTTAAACTCATAAAATTTGATTGAATTGTATGAATGATAAAAATGTTGTCGTTAAAGCCGTGAAAGTTGATTGAATTCTGTAAATGAAGAAAATGTTATTTTAAACCGACAGAATTTGATTGAATTATGGGAATGATAAAAATGTTGTTGTTAAACCATGAAATTTGATTGAATTGTGTGAATGATTAAAATGTTGTTGTTGTTGTTAAACACATGAATTTAATTGAATTGTGTGAGTGATGAAAATGTTGTTAAAACCATAAAATTTGATTGAATTTTGCGAATGATAAAAATGTTGTTGTTAAACCATGAAATTTGATTAAATTGTGTGAATGATGAAAATATTGTTGTTTAACACATGAAATTTGATTGAATTGTGGGAATAATGAAAATTTGTTGTTAAACACATGAAATTTGATTGAATTAAGTGAATGATCAAAATGTTGTTGTTAAACCCAAGAGATGTGATTGAATTGTGTGAATAATGAAAATGTTGTTATTATTAAACCCATGAAATTTGATTGAATTTTCTGAATGATGAAAATGTAGTTGATAAACCCATGAAATTTGATTGAATTATGGGAATGATGAAAATGTTCTATTAAACCCATGAAATTTGATTGAGTTGTGTGAATAATGAAAATGTTGTTGTTAAACCCATGAAATTTGATTGAATTGTTGGAATAATGAAAATGTTGTTGTTAAACATATGAAATGTGATTGAATTGTGTGAATGATGAAAATGTTGATGTTAAACCCATGAAATTTGATTGAATTGTGGGAATGATGAAAATGTTCCTTTTAAATCCATGGAATTTGATTGAATTCTGTGAATGATGAAAATATTGTCGTTAAACCCATGAAATTTGATTGAGTTGTGTGAACGATAAAAATGTTGTTCTTAAACCCATGAAATTTGATTGAATTATGTGAATGATGAAAATGTTGTTGTTAAATTCATGAAATTTGATTGAATTGTGTGATTGATGATAATGTTGATGCTAAACCAATGAAATTTGATAGAATTGTGTGAATATTGAAAATGTTGTTGTTGTTGAACCTAGGAAATTTGATTGAATTGTGTGAATGATGAAAATGTTGTTGTTGTTAAACCCCTGAAATTTGATTGACATGTGTGAATGATGAAAATGTTGTTAAACTCATAAAATTTGATTGAATTGTATGAATGATAAAAATGTTGTCGTTAAAGCCGTGAAATTTGATTGAATTCTGTAAATGATGAAAATGTTATTTTTAAACCGATAGAATTTGATTGAATTATGTGAATGATAAAAATGTTGTTGTTAAACCCAGGAAATTTGATTGAATTGTGTGAATGATGAAAATGTTGTTGTTGTTGTTAAACACATGAAATTTAATTGAATTGTGTGAGTGATGAAAATGTTGTTAAAACCATAAAATTTGATTGAATTTTGCGAATGATAAAAATGTTGTTGTTAAACCCATGAAATTTGATTAAATTGTGTGAATGATGAAAATATTGTTGTTAAACACATGAAATTTGATTGAATTGTGGGAATAATGAAAATTTTGTTGTTAATCCCATGAAATTTGATTGAATTAAGTGAATGATTAAAATGTTGTTGTTAAACCCAAGAGATGTGATTGAATTGTGTGAATAATGAAAATGTTGTTATTATTAAACCCATGAAATTTGATTGAATTTTCTGAATGATGAAAATGTAGTTGATAAACCCATGAAATTTGATTGAATTATGGGAATGATGAAAATGTTCTATTAAACCCATGAAATTTGATTGAGTTGTGTGAATAATGAAAATGTTGTTGTTAAACCCATGAAATTTGATTGAATTGTTGGAATAATGAAAATGTTGTTGCTAAACATATGAAATTTGATTGAATTGTGTGAATGATGAAAATGTTGATGTTAAACCCATGAAATTTGTTTGATATGTGGGAATGATGAAAATGTTCCTTTTAAATCCATGGAATTTGATTGAATTCTGTGAATGATGAAAATATAGTCGTTAAACCCATCAAATTTGATTGAGTTGTGTGAACGATAAATATGTTGTTCTTAAACCCATGAAATTTGATTGAATTATGTGAATGATGAAAATGTTGTTGTGGTTAAATTCATGAAATTTGATTGAATTGTGTGAATGATGAAAATGTTGATGTTAAACCAATGAAATTTGATTGAATTGTGGGAATGATGAAAATGTTCCTGTTAAATCCATGGAATTTGATTGAATTCTGTGAATGATCAAAATATTGTCGTTAAACCCTTGAAATTTGATTGAGTTGGGTGAACGATAAAAATATTGTTCTTAAACCCATGAAATTTGATTGAATTGTGTGAATGATGAAAATGTTGTTGTTAAACTCATAAAATTTGATTGAATTGTATGAATGATAAAAATGTTGTCGTTAAAGCCGTGAAAGTTGATTGAATTCTGTAAATGAAGAAAATGTTATTTTTAAACCGACAGAATTTGATTGAATTATGGGAATGATAAAAATGTTGTTGTTAAACCCATGAAATTTGATTGAATTGTGTGAATGATTAAAATGTTGTTGTTGTTGTTAAACACATGAAATTTAATTGAATTGTGTGAGTGATGAAAAATGTTGTTAAAACCATAAAATTTGATTGAATTTTGCGAATGATAAAAATGTGTTGTTAAACCCATGAAATTTGATTAAATTGTGTGAATGATGAAAATATTGTTGTTTAACACATGAAATTTGATTGAATTGTGGGAATAATGAAAATTTTGTTGTTAAACACATGAAATTTGATTGAATTAAGTGAATGATCAAAATGTTGTTGTTAAACCCAAGAGATGTGATTGAATTGTGTGAATAATGAAAATGTTGTTATTATTAAACCCATGAAATTTGATTGAATTTTCTGAATGATGAAAATGTAGTTGATAAACCCATGAAATTTTGATTGAATTATGGGAATGATGAAAATGTTCTATTAAACCCATGAAATTTGATTGAGTTGTGTGAATAATGAAAATGTTGTTGTTAAACCCATGAAATTTGATTGAATTGTTGGAATAATGAAAATGTTGTTGCTAAACATATGAAATTTGATTGAATTGTGTGAATGATGAAAATGTTGATGTTAAACCCATGAAATTTGTTTGATATGTGGGAATGATGAAAATGTTCCTTTTAAATCCATGGAATTTGATTGAATTCTGTGAATGATGAAATATAGTCGTTAAACCCATCAAATTTGATTGAGTTGTGTGAACGATAAATATGTTGTTCTTAAACCCATGAAATTTGATTGAATTATGTGAATGATGAAAATGTTGTTGTGGTTAAATTCATGAAATTTGATTGAATTGTGTGAATGATGAAAATGTTGATGTTAAACAATGAAATTTGATTGAATTGTGGGAATGATGAAAATGTTCCTGTTAAATCCATGGAATTTGATTGAATTCTGTGAATGATCAAAATATGTCGTTAAACCCTGAAATTTGATTGAGTTGGGTGAACGATAAAAATATTGTTCTTAAACCCATGAAATTTGATTGAATTGTGTGAATGATGAAAATGTTGTTGTTAAACTCATAAAATTTGATTGAATTGTATGAATGATAAAAATGTTGTCGTTAAAGCCGTGAAAGTTGATTGAATTCTGTAAATGAAGAAAATGTTATTTTTAAACCGACAGAATTTGATTGAATTATGGGAATGATAAAAATGTTGTTGTTAAACCCATGAAATTTGATTGAATTGTGTGAATGATTAAAATGTTGTTGTTGTTGTTAAACACATGAAATTTAATTGAATTGTGTGAGTGATGAAAATGTTGTTAAAACCATAAAATTTGATTGAATTTTGCGAATGATAAAATGTTGTTGTTAAACCCATGAAATTTGATTAAATTGTGTGAATGATGAAATATTGTTGTTTAACACATGAAATTTGATTGAATTGTGGGAATAATGAAAATTTTGTTGTTAAACACATGAAATTTGATTGAATTAAGTGAATGATCAAAATGTTGTTGTTAAACCAAGAGATGTGATTGAATTGTGTGAATAATGAAAATGTTGTTATTATTAACCCATGAAATTTGATTGAATTTTCTGAATGATGAAAATGTAGTTGATAAACCCATGAAATTTGATTGAATTATGGGAATGATGAAAATGTTCTATTAAACCCATGAAATTTGATTGAGTTGTGTGAATAATGAAAATGTTGTTGTTAAACCCATGAAATTTGATTGAATTGTTGGAATAATGAAAATGTTGTTGCTAAACATATGAAATTTGATTGAATTGTGTGAATGATGAAAATGTTGATGTTAAACCCATGAAATTTGTTTGATATGTGGGAATGATGAAAATGTTCTCTTTAAATCCATGGAATTTGATTGAATTCTGTGAATGATGAAAATATAGTCGTTAAACCCATCAAATTTGATTGAGTTGTTGTGAACGATAAAATATGTTGTTCTTAAACCCATGAAATTTGATTGAATTATGTGAATGATGAAAATGTTGTTGTTGTTAAATTCATGAAATTTGATTGAATTGTGTGAATGATGAAAATGTTGATGTTAAACCAATGAAATTTGATTGAATTGTGGGAATGATGAAAATGTTCCTGTTAAATCCATGGAATTTGATTGAATTCTGTGAATGATGAAAATATTGTCGTTAAACCCATGAAATTTGATTGAGTTGGGTGAACGATAAAAATATTGTTCTTAAACCCATGAAATTTGATTGAATTGTGTGAATGATGAAAATGTTATTGTTGTTAAATCCATGAAATTTGATTGAATTGTGTGAATGATGAAAATGTTGATGTTAAACCAATGAAATTTGATAGAATTGTGTGAATATTGAAAATGTTGTTGTTGTTGAACCCAGGAAATTTGATTGAATTGTGTGAATGATGAAAATGTTGTTGTTGTTAAACCCATGAAATTTGATTGAATTGTGGGAATGATGAAAATGTTGTTGTTAAACTCATAAAATTTGATTGAATTGTATGAATGATAAAAATGTTGTCGTTAAAGCCGTGAAAGTTGATTGAATTCTGTAAATGAAGAAAATGTTATTTTTAAACCGACAGAATTTGATTGAATTATGGGAATGATAAAAATGTTGTTGTTAAACCCATGAAATTTGATTGAATTGTGTGAATGATGAAAATGTTGTTGTTGTTGTTAAACACATGAAATTTAATTGAATTGTGTGAGTGATGAAAATGTTGTTAAAACCATAAAATTTGATTGAATTTTGCGAATGATAAAAATGTTGTTGTTAAACCCATGAAATTTGATTAAATTGTGTGAATGATGAAAATATTGTTGTTAAACACATGAAATTTGATTGAATTGTGGGAATAATGAAAATTTTGTTGTTAAACACATGAAATTTGATTGAATTAAGTGAATGATTAAAATGTTGTTGTTAAACCCAAGAGATGTGATTGAATTGTGTGAATAATGAAAATGTTGTTATAATTAAACCCATGAAATTTGATTGAATTTTCTGAATGATGAAAATGTAGTTGATAAACCCATGAAATTTGATTGAATTATGGGAATGATGAAAATGTTCTATTAAACCGATGAAATTTGATTGAGTTGTGTGAATAATGAAAATGTTGTTGTTAAACCCATGAAATTTGATTGAATTGTTGGAATAATGAAAATGTTGTTGCTAAACATATGAAATTGATTGAATTGTGTGAATGATGAAAATGTTGATGTTAAACCCATGAAATTTGTTTGATATGTGGGAATGATGAAAATGTTCCTTTTAAATCCATGGAATTTGATTGAATTCTGTGAATGATGAAAATATAGTCGTTAAACCCATCAAATTTGATTGAGTTGTGTGAACGATAAATATGTTGTTCTTAAACCCATGAAATTTGATTGAATTATGTGAATGATGAAAATGTTGTTGTGGTTAAATTCATGAAATTTGATTGAATTGTGTGAATGATGAAAATGTTGATGTTAAACCAATGAAATTTGATTGAATTGTGGGAATGATGAAATGTTCCTGTTAAATCCATGGAATTTGATTGAATTCTGTGAATGATCAAAATATTGTCGTTAAACCCTTGAAATTTGATTGAGTTGGGTGAACGATAAAAATATTGTTCTTAAACCCATGAAATTTGATTGAATTGTGTGAATGATGAAAATGTTGTTGTTAAACTCATAAAATTTGATTGAATTGTATGAATGATAAAAATGTTGTCGTTAAAGCCGTGAAAGTTGATTGAATTCTGTAAATGAAGAAAATGTTATTTTTAAACCGACAGAATTTGATTGAATTATGGGAATGATAAAAATGTTGTTGTTAAACCCATGAAATTTGATTGAATTGTGTGAATGATTAAAATGTTGTTGTTGTTGTTAAACACATGAAATTTAATTGAATTGTGTGAGTGATGAAAATGTTGTTAAAACCATAAAATTTGATTGAATTTTGCGAATGATAAAAATGTTGTTGTTAAACCCATGAAATTTGATTAAATTGTGTGAATGATGAAAATATTGTTGTTTAACACATGAAATTTGATTGAATTGTGGGAATAATGAAAATTTTGTTGTTAAACACATGAAATTTGATTGAATTAAGTGAATGATCAAAATGTTGTTGTTAAACCCAAGAGATGTGATTGAATTGTGTGAATAATGAAAATGTTGTTATTATTAAACCCATGAAATTTGATTGAATTTTCTGAATGATGAAAATGTAGTTGATAAACCCATGAAATTTGATTGAATTATGGGAATGATGAAAATGTTCTATTAAACCCATGAAATTTGATTGAGTTGTGTGAATAATGAAAATGTTGTTGTTAAACCCATGAAATTTGATTGAATTGTTGGAATAATGAAAATGTTGTTGCTAAACATATGAAATTTGATTGAATTGTGTGAATGATGAAAATGTTGATGTTAAACCCATGAAATTTGTTTGATATGTGGGAATGATGAAAATGTTCCTTTTAAATCCATGGAATTTGATTGAATTCTGTGAATGATGAAAATATAGTCGTTAAACCCATCAAATTTGATTGAGTTGTGTGAACGATAAATATGTTGTTCTTAAACCCATGAAATTTGATTGAATTATGTGAATGATGAAAATGTTGTTGTTGTTAAATTCATGAAATTTGATTGAATTGTGTGAATGATGAAAATGTTGATGTTAAACCAATGAAATTTGATTGAATTGTGGGAATGATGAAAATGTTCCTGTTAAATCCATGGAATTTGATTGAATTCTGTGAATGATGAAAATATTGTCGTTAAACCCATGAAATTTGATTGAGTTGGGTGAACGATAAAAATATTGTTCTTAAACCCATGAAATTTGATTGAATTGTGTGAATGATGAAAATGTTATTGTTGTTAAATCCATGAAATTTGATTGAATTGTGTGAATGATGAAAATGTTGATGTTAAACCAATGAAATTTGATAGAATTGTGTGAATATTGAAAATGTTGTTGTTGTTGAACCCAGGAAATTTGATTGAATTGTGTGAATGATGAAAATGTTGTTGTTGTTAAACCCATGAAATTTGATTGAATTGTGGGAATGATGAAAATGTTGTTGTTAAACTCATAAAATTTGATTGAATTGTATGAATGATAAAAATGTTGTCGTTAAAGCCGTGAAAGTTGATTGAATTCTGTAAATGAAGAAAATGTTATTTTTAAACCGACAGAATTGATTGAATTATGGGAATGATAAAAATGTGTTGTTAAACCCATGAAATTTGATTGAATTGTCTGAATGATGAAAATGTTGTTGTTGTTGTTAAACACATGAAATTTAATTGAATTGTGTGAGTGATGAAAATGTTGTTAAAACCATAAATTTGATTGAATTTGCGAATGATAAAAATGTTGTTGTTAAACCCATGAAATTTGATTAAATTGTGTGAATGATGAAAATATTGTTGTTAAACACATGAAATTTGATTGAATTGTGGGAATAATGAAAATTTTGTTGTTAAACACATGAAATTTGATTGAATTAAGTGAATGATTAAAATGTTGTTGTTAAACCCAAGAGATGTGATTGAATTGTGTGAATAATGAAAATGTTGTTATAATTAAACCCATGAAATTTGATTGAATTTTCTGAATGATGAAAATGTAGTTGATAAACCCATGAAATTTGATTGAATTATGGGAATGATGAAAATGTTCTATTAAACCGATGAAATTTGATTGAGTTGTGTGAATAATGAAAATGTTGTTGTTAAACCCATGAAATTTGATTGAATTGTTGGAATAATGAAAATGTTGTTGCTAAACATATGAAATTTGATTGAATTGTGTGAATGATGAAAATGTTGATGTTAAACCCATGAAATTTGTTTGATATGTGGGAATGATGAAAATGTTCCTTTTAAATCCATGGAATTTGATTGAATTCTGTGAATGATGAAAATATAGTCGTTAAACCCATCAAATTTGATTGAGTTGTGTGAACGATAAAATGTTGTTCTTAAACCCATGAAATTTGATTGAATTATGTGAATGATGAAAATGTTGTTGTGGTTAAATTCATGAATTTGATTGAATTGTGTGAATGATGAAAATGTTGATGTTAAACCAATGAAATTTGATTGAATTGTGGGAATGATGAAAATGTTCCTGTTAAATCCATGGAATTTGATTGAATTCTGTGAATGATCAAAATATTGTCGTTAAACCCTTGAAATTTGATTGAGTTGGGTGAACGATAAAAATATTGTTCTTAAACCCATGAAATTTGATTGAATTGTGTGAATGATGAAAATGTTGTTGTTAAACTCATAAATTTGATTGAATTGTATGAATGATAAATGGTTGTCGTTAAAGCCGTGAAAGTTGATTGAATTCTGTAAATGAAGAAAATGTTATTTTAAAACCGACAGAATTTGATTGAATTATGGGAATGATAAAAATGTTGTTGTTAAACCCATGAAATTTGATTGAATTGTGTGAATGATTAAAATGTTGTTGTTGTTGTTAAACACATGAAATTTAATTGAATTGTGTGAGTGATGAAAATGTTTGTTAAAACCATAAATTTGATTGAATTTTGCGAATGATAAAATGTTGTTGTTAAAACCCATGAAATTTGATTAAATTGTGTGAATGATGAAAATATTGTTGTTTAACACATGAAATTTGATTGAATTGTGGGAATAATGAAAATTTTGTTGTTAACACATGAAATTTGATTGAATTAAGTGAATGATCAAAATGTTGTTGTTAAACCCAAGAGATGTGATTGATTGTGTGAATAATGAAATGTTGTTATTATAAACCCATAAATTGATTGAATTTTCTGAATGATGAAAATGTAGTTGATAAACCCATGAAATTGATTGAATTAGGGAATGATGAAAATGTTCTATTAAACCCATGAATTTGATTGAGTTGTGTGAATAATGAAAATGTTGTTGTTAAACCCATGAAATTTGATTGAATTGTTGAATAATGAAAATGTTGTTGCTAAACATATGAAATTTGATTGAATTGTGTGAATGATGAAAATGTTGATGTTAAACCCATGAAATTTGTTTGATATGTGGGAATGATGAAAATGTTCCTTTTAAATCCATGGAATTTGATTGAATTCTGTGAATGATGAATATAGTCGTTAAACCCATCAAATTTGATTGAGTTGTGTGAACGATAAATATGTTGTTCTTAAACCCATGAAATTTGATTGAATTATGTGAATGATGAAAATGTTGTTTTGTTAAATTCATGAAATTTGATTGAATTGTGTGAATGATGAAATGTTGATGTTAAACCAATGAAATTTGATTGAATTGTGGGAATGATGAAATGTTCCTGTTAAATCCATGGAATTTGATTGAATTCTGTGAATGATGAAAATATTGTCGTTAAACCCATGAAATTTGATTGAGTTGGGTGAACGATAAAATATTGTTCTTAAACCCATGAAATTTGATTGAATTGTGTGAATGATGAAAATGTTATTGTTGTTAAATCCATGAAATTGATTGAATTGTGTGAATGATGAAAATGTTGATGTAAACCAATGAAATTTGATAGAATTGTGTGAATATGAAAATGTTGTTGTTGTTGAACCCAGGAAATTTGATTGAATTGTGTGAATGATGAAAATGTGTTGTTGTTAAACCCATGAAATTTGATTGAATTGTGGGAATGATGAAATGTTGTTGTTAAACTCATAAAATTTGATTGAATTGTATGAATGATAAAAATGTTGTCGTTAAAAGCCGTGAAAGTTGATTGAATTCTGTAAATGAAGAAAATGTTATTTTTAAACCGACAGAATTTGATTGAATTATGGGAATGATAAAAATGTTGTTGTTAAACCCATGAAATTTGATTGAATTGTCTGAATGATGAAAATGTTGTTGTTGTTAAACACATGAAATTTAATTGAATTGTGTGAGTGATGAAAATGTTGTTAAAACCATAAAATTTGATTGAATTTGCGAATGATAAAAATGTTGTTGTTAAACCCATGAAATTTGATTAATTGTGTGAATGATGAAAATATTGTTGTTAACACATGAAATTTGATTGAATTGTGGGAATAATGAAAATTTTTGTGTTAACACATGAAATTTGATTGAATTAAGTGAATGATTAAATGTTGTTGTTAAACCCAAGAGATGTGATTGAATTGTGTGAATAATGAAAATGTTGTTATAATTAACCCATGAAATTTGATTGAATTTTCTGAATGATGAAAATGTAGTTGATAAACCCATGAAATTTGATTGAATTATGGGAATGATGAAAATGTTCTATTAAACCATGAAATTTGATTGAGTTGTGTGAATAATGAAAATGTTTGTTGTTAAACCCATGAAATTTGATTGAATTGTTGGAATAATGAAATGTTGTTGCTAAACATATGAAATTTGATTGAATTGTGTGAATGATGAAAATGTTGATGTTAACCCATGAAATTTGTTTGATATGTGGGAATGATGAAAATGTTCCTTTTAAATCCATGGAATTTGATTGAATTCTGTGAATGATGAAAATATAGTCGTTAAACCCATCAAATTTGATTGAGTTTGTGTGAACGATAAATATGTTGTTCTTAAACCCATGAAATTTGATTGAATTATGTGAATGATGAAAATGTTGTTGTGGTTAAATTCATGAAATTTGATTGAATTGTGTGAATGATGAAAATGTTGATGTTAAACCATGAAATTTGATTGAATTGTGGAATGATGAAAATGTTCCTGTTAAATCCATGGAATTTGATTGAATTCTGTGAATGATCAAAATATTGTCGTTAAACCCTTGAAATTTGATTGAGTTGGGTGAACGATAAAAATATTGTTCTTAAACCCATGAAATTTGATTGAATTGTGTGAATGATGAAAATGGTTTGTTAAACTCATAAATTTGATTGAATTGTATGAATGATAAAAAGTTGTCGTTAAAGCCGTGAAAGTTGATTGAATTGTGTAATGAAGAAAATGTTATTTTTAAACCGACAGAATTTGATTGAATTATGGGAATGATAAAATGTTGTTGTTAACCCATGAAATTGATTGAATTGTGTGAATGATTAAAATGTTGTTGTTGTTTTTAAACACATGAAATTTAATTGAATTGTGTGAGTGATGAAAATGTTGTTAAACCATAAATTTGATTGAATTTTGCGAATGATAAAAATGTTGTTGTTAAACCCATGAAATTTGATTAAATTGTGAATGATGAAAATATTGTTGTTTAACACATGAAATTTGATTGAATTGTGGGAATAATGAAAATTTTGTTGTTAACACATGAAATTTGATTGAATTAAGTGAATGATCAAATGTTGTTGTTAACCCAGAGATGTGATTGAATTGTGTGAATAATGAAAATGTTGTTATTATTAAACCCATGAAATTGATTGAATTTTCTGAATGATGAAATGTAGTTGATAAAACCCATGAAATTTGATTGAATTATGGGAATGATGAAAATGTTTCTATTAAACCCTGAAATTTGATTGAGTTGTGAATAATGAAATGTTGTTTTGGTAAAACCATGAAATTGATTGAATTGTTGGAATAATGAAAATGTTGTTGCTAAACATATGGAATTTGATTGAATTGTGTGAATGATGAAAATGTTGATGTTAAACCCATGAAATTGTTTTTTGATATGTGGAATGATGAAAATGTTCCTTTTAAATCCATGGAATTTGATTGAATTCTGTGAATGATGAAAATATAGTCGTTAAACCCATCAAATTTGATTGAGTTGTGTGAACGATAATATGGTTGTTCTTAAACCCATGAAATTTGATTGAATTATGTGAATGATGAAAATGTTGTTGTTGTTAATTCATGAATTTGATTGAATTGTGTGAATGATGAAAATGTTGATGTTAAACCAATGAAATTTGATTGATTTGTGGAATGATGAAAATGTTCCTGTTAAATCCATGGAATTTGATTGAATTCTGTGAATGATGAAAATATTGTCGTTAAAACCCATGAAATTTGATTGAGTTGGGTGAACGATAAAAATATTGTTCTTAAACCATGAAATTTGATTGAATTGTGTGAATGATGAAAATGGTATTGTTGTTAAATCCATGAAATTTGATTGAATTGTGTGAATGATGAAAATGTTGATGTTAAACAATGAAATTTGATAGAATTGTGTGAATATTGAAAATGTTGTTGTTGTTGACCCAGGAAATTTGATTGAATTGTGTGAATGATGAAAATGTTGTTTGTTTAACCCATGAAATTTGATTGAATTGTGGGAATGATGAAAATGTTTTTGTTAAACTCATAAAATTTGATTGAATTGTATGAATGATAAAAATGTTGTCGTTAAAGCCGTGAAAGTTGATTGAATTCTGTAAATGAAGAAAATGTTATTTTAAACCGACAGAATTTGATTGAATTATGGGAATGATAAAAATGTTGTTGTTAAACCCATGAAATTTGATTGAATTGTCTGAATGATGAAAATGTTGTTGTTGTTGTTAAACACATGAAATTTAATTGAATTGTGTAGTGATGAAAATGTTGTTAAAACCATAAAATTTGATTGAATTTTGCGAATGATAAAAATGTTGTTGTTAAACCCATGAAATTTGATTAAATTGTGTGAATGATGAAAATATTGTTGTTAAACACATGAAATTTATTGAATTGTGAATAATGAAAATTTGTTGTTAAACACATGAAATTTGATTGAATTAAGTGAATGATAAAATGTTGTTGTTAAACCCAAGAGATGTGATGAATTGTGTAATAATGAAAATGTTGTTATAATTAAACCCATGAAATTTGATTGAATTTCTGAATGATGAAAATGTAGTTGATAACCATGAAATTTGATTGAATTATGGGAATGATGAAAATGTTCTATTAAACCCATGAAATTTGATTGAGTTGTGTGAATAATGAAAATGTTGTTGTTAAACCCATGAAATTTGATTGAATTTTGGAATAATGAAAATGTTGTTGCTAAACATATGAAATTTGATTGAATTGTGTGAATGATGAAAATGTTGATGTTAAACCCATGAAATTTGTTTGATATGTGGGAATGATGAAATGTTCCTTTTAAATCCATGGAATTTGATTGAATTCTGTGAATGATGAAATATAGTCGTTAAACCCATCAAATTTGATTGAGTTGTGTGAACGATAAATATGTTGTTCTTAAACCCATGAAATTTGATTGAATTATGTGAATGATGAAAATGTTGTTGTGTTAAATTCATGAAATTTGATTGAATGTGTGAATGATGAAAATGGGATGTTAAACCATGAAATTTGATTGAATTGTGGGAATGATGAAATGTTCCTGTTAAATCCATGGAATTTGATTGAATTCTGTGAATGATCAAAATTTGTTGTTCTTAAACCCATGAAATTTGATTGAATTGTGGAAATGATGAAAATGTTGTTGTTAAACTCATAAAATTTGATTGAATTGTATGAATGATAAAAATGTTGTCGTTAAAGCCGTGAAAGTTGATTGAATTCTGTAAATGAAGAATGTTATTTTTAAACCGACAGAATTTTGATTGAATTATGGGAATGATAAAAATGTTTGTTGTTAAACCCATGAAATTTGATTGAATTGTGTGAATGATTAAAATTGTTGTTGTTGTTAAACACATGAAATTTAATTGAATTGTGTGAGTGATGAAAATGTTGTTAAAACCATAAAATTTGATTGAATTTTGCGAATGATAAAAATTTGTTGTTAAAACCCATGAAATTTGATTAAATTGTGTGAATGATGAAAATATTGTTGTTTAACACATGAAATTTGATTGAATTGTGGGAATAATGAAAATTTTGTTGTTAACACATGAAATTTGATTGAATTAAGTGAATGATCAAAATGTTTGTTGTTAAACCCAAGAGATGTGATGAATTGTGAAGAATAAAGAAAATGTTGTTATTATTAACCCATGAAATTTGATTGAATTTTCTGAATGATGAAAATGTAGTTGATAAACCCATGAAATTTGATTGAATTATGGGAATGATGAAAATGTTCTATTAAACCCATGAAATTTGATTGAGTTGTGTGAATAATGAAATGTTGTTGTTAACCCATGAAATTTGATTGAATTGTTGGAATAATGAAAATGTTGTTGCTAAACATATGAAATTTGATTGAATTGTGTGAATGATGAAATGTTGATGTTAAACCCATGAAATTTGTTTGATATGTGGATGATGAAATGTTCCTTTTAAATCCATGGAATTTGATTGAATTCTGTGAATGATGAAAATATAGTCGTTAAACCCATCAATTTGATTGAGTTGTGTGAA
>NW_026113499.1:0-20563 GCF_024323335.1 Lathyrus oleraceus
CAAACTGCTCAAGAAGAGTGACTTCAAAATCATTGACCAGTTGAACCAGACCCCTCAAAAATATCCATTTTGTCTTTGCTATTGAGTTCTGAGGCTCATCGCAAAGCATTGCTGAAAGTTCTAAATGTCGCTCACGTGATGCAAGATATCACAGTCAATTAGTTTGACGACATGGTTGCTAATTACATTGCCAATAGGTATTTAGGGTTTAATGAAGCAGAACTACCTCCTGAGGGGAATACCCATAATAAAGTGCTACACATTTCGGTCATGTGCACATACTCTCTTCTATCTCAAGTCCTCGTTGACACTAGTTCTTCGCTAATGTATTGCCAAAATCTACATTAAGTCAATTACAATTTAAAAGGCCCGAGATGAGGACCAGTGCCTGATTGTCCGAGCTTTTGATGGTTCTCGAAGATAGGTTATTGGGGAAGTCGATCTGCCTATCTGTGTTGGACCTCCCTAGTTCAGCATTCCTTCCAAGTCATGGATATCATCCCAGATTACAGTTGTTTGTTGGGCAGACCGTGGATTCATGCCGCTGGGGCAGTCACCTCTACTTTGCACCAAAAGCTGAAGTTCTTGATTGACGATAAACTGGTAATTGCGTATGGTGAAGAAGATCTACTAGTTAGCAAACTCTCGTCATTCATATATGTTGAGACAAATGAAGGGATTGTTGAGATTCCGCTCCACTGTTTAGAATTTGAAGAAGTCAGTTCCGCTACCGTCATGACCAATCATCTGCTACCGTCCTATCTTCAATCAGAAGTGCCAAGCAGATATTAGAGAAAGGTCCGCTTCCCGATTGAGGTAGAGTTGTTGACGTGGTATCGGTTATCACCCAACAACACGCAAGGCAAGCCCAAAGAAGAAGCAGTTCAACCCGGTCAAATTCAGCAGCGCCGACTTTCAAAATGATTATACTGTGGTAATCATTGGAGAATCTAGTGGCAGCAAACCAGAGACGCCTAGCCTCATACGTAGATATCCTCTAGGGTTCAAGCTTCCCAACTGGACGACTATCGTGATTCCTATAGTACACTCGGAAAAAACGTAATGCATTTTGTTTTCTCAATCCCTCGTCTCCGCCCGAGACGAGAGGATAACTTGTAAGGGCCTCCATGTTTAAAAGTATTATGTGAATAAATAAAAGTACTTTTTGCATGCAAAACTTGTGTTCCCTTTTCTTTCAGTTATTTTCACTTTTTCACTAAAATAACAAAATGGCAAAAGATTTCTTTTTTCTTTTTTTCCACTTTCTTAAAAAGCATACTAAAATAAGCTCATCATATGCAGAGAAAACAAAACTATTGATTACAACGTGGCAAAAATCAGTTGTAAATCTGGATTTCCAATCAACCAAGCTGAAGATGACAGTGAGGAAGATTGTGAATTACCAGCTGAACTAGCACGACTCCTTGAGCACGAAGAAAAAGAGATCCAGCCATACATAAAACCAACAGATGTCATTAATTTAGGTTTTGAAACTGATAAAAAATAAGTGAAGGTTGGGGCATCTCTTGTCAAGTATGTACACTCCGAGTTGGTAGAGTTATTACACGAGTATGTTGACGTCTTCGCTTGGTCATATCAAGATATGCCAGGGTTAGACACAGCATCGTTGAATATCACTTGCCACTCAAGCCTGAATGTCCTCCCATCAAGCAAAAGCTCAGAAGGACTAGACCCGACATGGCACTCAAGATCAAGGAAGAGGTTAAGAAACAGTTTGACGTTGGCTTTTTGGCCATTTCTGAGTATCCATAGTGGGTTGCTAACATCGCCCCAGTTCCGAAGAAAGATGGTAAAGCCAGAATGTGTGTAGATTACCGAGACCTCAATAGAGTAAGTCCGAATGATGACTTCCTGTTGCCTCATGTTGATGTTTTGGTTGATAATACAACTCAGTTTTCCGTCTTTTCTTTCATGGATGGGTTCTCCGGGTATAATCAGATAAATATGTCGCTAGAAGATATGGAGAAGACAACTTTCATCACACTTAGGAACTTACTGCTACAAAGTAATGCCATTCGGCCTAAAGAATGCAGGGAAACATATCAGCTCGCCATGGTAACCCTCTTTCACGACATGATTCATGAAGAGATTGAGGTTTACGTGGACGACATGATTGCCAAATCCAGAACTGAGAAAGATCACTTGGTGAACCTGAGGAAATTGTTTGTCAGACTCCGGAAGTTTAAATTGCGCCTGAATCCAGCTAAGTTCACTTTTGGGGTCCTATCCGGTAAACTCTTGGGTTTCATAGTCAGTCAGAAAGGCATTGAGGTTGATCCCGACAAAGTTCGCGCCATCAAGAAATGCCATATTCTCAAAGAGAAAAAGAGGTTTGAGGTTTCCTTGGCTGACTCAATTACATCTCCAGATTCATATCACACTTAACGACTACCTGCAAACCGATATTCAAAAACTATTGAGAAAGAATCAATCGATTGTGTGAAGTGAAGACTGCCAAGCGACATTCGACAAAATAAAAAGTACTTGGAAGAACCACCAATCCGGATACCGCCGTTTCCTGGTAGGCCTCTCATTATGTACCTCACAGTACTCGATGAATCTATGGGTTGCATTTTGGGCCAACATGACGACACAAACAAGAAGGAAATGCTATTTACTATGTTAGCAAGAAATTCACTAAATGTGGGACCAAATACTCACTTTTAGAGAAAACTTGTTGTGCTTTAACTTGGGTTGCTCGACGCCTGAGACAATATATGATTTACCATACCACTTTATTGATATCCAAAATGGATCCGATAAAGTATATCTTCGAAAAGCCTGTTGTTACTGGTAGAATTTCCCGGTGGCAAATGTTGTTGACCGAGTATGATATTCAGTATGTGACCCAGAAAGCACTAAAAATGAGTGTTCTATCTGACTACCTTGCTCACCTGCCTGTCAAAGGTTATCAGCCGTTGAGGTTTGACTTTCCAAACGAAGACATTATGTTTATCAGAGACTTCACTATGTCAGGCTTCGAGATAAGCCCTGAACCAGGATCACGATGGACGCTCGTGTTCGACGCTGCTTCCAATGGTCGAGGCCATGACATAGGTGTTGTCATCACTTCTCTAACCGGTTTCCACCTTCCATTTACCGTTAGATTATGTTTTGACTGTACCAATAATATGGAAGAATATAAAGCATGTATATACGGTTTAGAGGCAGCCATCGACTTCAGAATCAAGATTCTTGAGGTATACAATGATTCAGCTCTGGTAATAAGTCAAGTAAAAGGTGATTGGGAGACTCGGGATAGTAAGTTGATACCTTACAAGGAGCATATCAAAAAGCGGGTACCCTACTTTGATGAAATCTCTTTTCATCATATTCCTATGGAAGAAAATCAGTTAGCGGATGCTCTAGCCACGTTGGCATCTATGTTCAAAGTCAAATGGAAGAATGAAGTACCGGCTATCCATATTGACCACTTAGATGAACCAGCGCATTGTTTAGCAATCGAGGTCGATCCTGATGATAAGCCCTGGTTCTACGACATAAAGACATTTATGGAGAAACGACAATATCCCGAGGGTATATTTATTACTGATAAGAAGGCTCTAGAAAGACTCTATTCCAAATTCTTCCTAAACGGTGATGTGTTATACAAGCGAAATTATGATTATGTACTGCTCAAATGTGTGGATAGATACGAAGCTAGTACGATCATAAAATCCATACATGAAGGCTGCGATGGTGTACATGCAAAAGGTCTTACTATGGCTAAGAAGATTCTTCGGGCTGGATATTACTGGACGACAATGGAGATTAACTGTTACAACTTTGTTAAAAGATGTCACAATGTCAGATATATGGTGACAAGATCTTTGTGTCGCCGACTCCATTAAATGTTTTTACCTCTCCATGGCCTTTTTCTATATGGGGTATTGATATGATTGGGATGATAGATCCTAAAGCTTCCAACAGTCATCGATTCCCTAGTCGCCATCGACTACTTCACGGAATGAATCTAAGTTGCTTCGTATGCTAACACCACTCGACAAGTGGTTACCCGGTTCCTTAAGAATAGATAATTTGCCTCTATATGATACCTAGCAAAATCATCATTGACAATGCCAGTAATCTCAACAACAACATGATGAAGGAGTTGTGTGAAGAATCTAAGATCGAGCACTATAACTTTTCACCATACCGGCCCAAGATGAACGGCACCGTAGAAGCAGCTAATAAGAATATCAAAAGAATCGTCCAGAAAATTGTCAAAACCTACAAGGACTGGCATGAGATGTTTCCCTTTGCTCTACACGGTTACAGAACCTCGGTTCACACATCCACTATGGCAACTCCATACTCGTTGGTATATGGGATGAAGGTCGTCCTACCAATTGAAGTTGAGATCCCTTCACTCAGAGGCATCATGAAGGCTGACCTCGATGAAGCTGAATGGGTTAAATCACGGTATGACCAACTGAATCTGATAGAAGAAAAGCATTTAACGGTCATTTGTCATGGTCAATTGTACCAAACACGCCTCAAACGAGCTTTTGATAAGAAAGTTCTTCCTCATGAGTACCACATAGGGGAACTCGTGCTCAAAAGGTATTCTGTCATTCACTCAAACCCGCAAGGCAAATGGACTACCAACTATGATGGGCATTTCATCATCAAGAAGGCCTTCTCGGGTGGGTCTCTAATCCTTACAATAATGGATAGGGAAGACTTGCCATCGCTAGTGAATATAGACATAGTCAAAAAATATTATGCCTAAAAAGAAATGACAAAAGCCTACTAGATTAATCTTCACAAGATCAATCTAGGCAAAAATGGTTATCACGATGGACCAACAAATGAATTGTCCATGCAAAAGTTAGGGAACAAATGTAAAAACTCGCTAAGTGGAAAACCCAAAAGGGAAACTTAGGCAAAAAGGAGCATCCCGGTGGACGAAAAGAACGAAAAATGTCCAGGCAAAAGTTAGGGGTAAAGGCATTGACTATGATCTTCGAGCCCATTACGCTACGAGCTAGATTTTAGATGGTCAAAGATCAATCCAATCATCATCAGTCAAAGCAAGGTCTCGGGATTCAGATTCTGCAGTAGATTAAGGCCATTGTTGTAATCAATGGAAAAAAATATATACAAAATATTTCTCATTGCCATTTCATTTATTTTTCAATTTTTGCAATATCCTCATCAAGGGTGTCTGCATCTTTGTACACGCCATATGTACAGTTTCATATCAATAAAATTCAGTTCATTCCATCAAATATTTTTCTTCTTCTATGTTTTATATGCAAAATAATTGATTTCTCTTATTCACATAATGCCTTAAAATTTCGGAGAATAATAAAAACTAACTAAAGGGAAACATTATGCATTACTGTAAAATCCTGATAAAACTTGAAAAATGACTAGTAACCCGAAAGTGTTTTTCTTGAACACCTGTGACATCCATTTGGCTGCCCTGTTGGTTTCGGTGTCCCGGTATTCTCCAGCAGGTAGATGGTTTCTTGACAGCACGTTGACACTTGGATCCCTCACAACCTCCACCTTCCAATCTTTGATGACGAGTCGGAGTTTGCATCATAATAAAATACCATATCCCCCACAAATGACACATGTTTAACCAAAACAACCATGCACGCATCATGAAGTTAAATCATACATCATGCACTTCATACTTTCTGCCATGATACTCCTCATAAATATCAAAAACCTGTGTCAACAATGTGGCCACCCGTTCAAGCAAAATTTTGGATACATCGGTATTTAATCCTCTTCCACCTCGAATACCTGAAAAGATGTCGTAATTCTTGTATTGAGGTTCAAGAATTAAATAGGGGCAGCTGTTGTACCCAAAATTTGCCCTCCATTTTTTTTTGCATATCTCCATCCAACCATTTGACTTGGGGATCCGTTGCATACATTAATGACTCATGCATAAGCATCATCCATTCCATTAAGGGATCACCATAAATTCCAAATTCTTGGCTTGTGGAGCTAGGGTTTGCTTGTGTGTTAAATTGAAAGGTGTGGCTTGGATCTGCACCAAAGCTCAAGGACCTTCAAAACCTAATTTCTTGATGATAGAGGTATGGGTTTAACAGGGGAATATTCAGGCAATCCTCAAGGCTTGCTAACCCTAATGCTTGAGGATATGGTTATGAAGTTCTGGATTTATTTGTGAAGCATCTTGGTTGATTTAAAGATCCTGGCATGCCTCAGATAATCCCAATCAAGGAGGATTTGGTCTAAAGGTATCTTATAACTTGACTTTTCATCTAGACGGTCTTCAAACCCTAATTCCACCCAATCCATCACCCATTGTGTATTTGACACTCTTGCTTGGTCATTGCCCCTCATAAACCCTTGTGTTGGGTTCATTCATGTTGATTTTGGTTTGGTTCTATCCATTTGTGCTTAAGGCCATTAGTCCTAGCCCAAGTCTTTGGTCCTATGAATTTCCATCCTCTGCTTATATCCCATGGAACTTCATTTGTACATTTCAAGTGCCTAGCCCTTGGTTTGTTTGGTTTCATCTGGTGGAGTCCATCCAAGTCCATTTCATGACATTTTCAATGCTTAGTGTTTGGTTCATGGATCTTTGGTTCATGTTCATCCTTGTCTATGCAAGTCAAGTTGATTCATGTTATTGGTTTATTCAAGTCATTCATGATTCACCCAAAGTCACATTCTTGGTTCATTTCAATCATGTCCATTCAAGATCAAGTCAAAGCCAATTTCAAACCATTATAATCCATTTACAAGGTAATACATTCAAGGTTCTTGTCAATTCAAATGCCAAATTCAATTCATTTCATTCATAAACACCAATTTCCATTCAAATAACCATTTATAGTCCATTGCAATGCTCATTACATCCAAAAAAAGAACAAAAATTACATGTTGACCAAATGTTGACTTTGGTCAACAATTGACTTTTTTGTCAACTTTGACCAAAGTCAACCCAAGCCCTTTTCATTCTAAAACCCTAAGTCCTAGTCCTAATTCTAATCCTAAGGTCAAATTTTGATCCTTGACCTTTGAACCTTTGTCATTTGTCATGAATGCTTCAAACTCCATTCTTGGTCATCATATTGTAAGCCCTTGTTCAACCATCCTCTAGGTGCATTGATCAATGCTACGAACCTAGCTGCATTGCCATTACCAAGTCAGAACTGTAAAGCATAAGTTTGGGTCATGCTACATGAAGCTAATCATGGTCATTGTTGCATTAAACCCAAAAATAGAAATGGAAATGAACATGTTACAAGCTAATTGAATCATGGTGCACATGAACATTACCCTGCTGGTATGCTATCAATCAAAGTGCTTGCTGAACCACAAAACATGAATGGAAACATATAGCTAAATCTGCTAGATACCATTGCACCATAGTTGCATCTACAACACACTCCGCCAAGACCAGGTTGCACCTGTAACAAAACCTACCTACTGCAGCCAGCCACATCATGCAAACTGCATCATAAATGCAAAACCGTGGCAAGACACATATGTAGCATGTTTAGTAATAGAATGGCATTTCACTAAGCAATACAGGGTGTGAAGTCATGAAACCATACATACTTGAAACCATTGGCTGTAGGAAAAACCTAAATCCTGAGCTGAATACCCTACTGTAGAACCATATGGAATTGGTGACAATGGACCAAACAATATTAAAGCATGTGACTACAACAAGGTACAAACATCCAAAACCAAAAATAGATGACATCAAAGATCCAAGACAATCACAACATAAAGACAATACACTAACCACAAACCATGGGATACATAAATCAGTGTGAATGGGCATGGAACTAGCTGATAAAAACTTGATCTTGTATATGGGAATTGAAACCAATTCATGCAACCAAAAGTTCTTAGTGCAGGTTAGTCAATGTATTCAGTCCAAGGAAACATGAAATAACTTGGCAGATTATGCAATCCATCATCATTATCTAGTTACAGCAGGCTGTATCCAAGGATGCATCAGTCCTAGTATCATGAGCAAACTCAACATTAAACAGAGAGAGCCAATGAAAAGTCAGGAACATAATGCAGAACACCTGTTAAACTAGACCATACATCATGGTTTAAGTCCAAGCCCCTTGAGATCTAGCCCAATTCAAACCTGAAGCAAGCATCAGCATGAACCATGTTGCAAAATCAAGTTGAAATCATACTGCTGAACCCAGTTGAAACCATGTTGCAGAATCAAGTTGAAGCCATGATGCACAAGGTAAAACCTACTGAACAAAACATCAGTAGACTCAAGACACCACTACCTTGCTACAATGGCCTTGCATTCAACCCTTATTGCCCTACATCATGAAGCATGCAAGCCAATAATATACACATGATAAGAAACCTACATCAAGGCATCAACATCCCAAGTAGCAATGCAGTTCTACCTTGACCTGCAGCATGAATGCAACAATCTTATTCCTCCTGACCAATCAACCAGTTCCACTGCCTTCCTCTTGAGTTATCAAGTTTAACCTGTCATTAACAAATAATATACATAAACCAAAATAGAGGGGAAACCTGTTTAGCAGGTCGCGACTCTTTGTTCAAGCCCAGTTCCACTTAAATCACTTGTAGTGACCAGTTATAATGGATTTATCTACAACCTGTAGCAAATCGAAATAAAACATACATCTTAAGAGCAACTAACCAAATGTGCAGTTAAACAGTTACCATTTTAGCAGGTCATCTTTGATCCACAATAGCCACATCACCTAACTCTAATTCATTATATCACCTGTATTTACCACTCATGAACTTGGGTTAACTAACTTATCCCACATTGGAATCCAAAAGAAAAAAGAGCTAACTGTCGACTCAGTGAGTTAATAGATTGAACTCAATGAGTTCATCATAACAAACTCCAAACCTAATCATAACTAATTCCGAACCATATCACTTCCAAACCTACCATCTATAAATTGAGACCTCCATCAACATTTCAGCACCCTTGGCTTCATCACACTTAACTCATTGCAAGCTCTCAAATTCACTCTACATAATTCCTCATTCCCTCACTCAGAGCTCTTCTTCCATAAGCCATTGAAGCTTCACATTGAAGCTTCAATTTGCTTAAGCTAGACCGCACAGAAAACACACATATCTCCACTCGTTTACTCTCAATTTCAAGAATAAGAAGGAGGAGAATTCGAAAGCCAAGGCAAAAGAGAAAGATTCGGAACCACTTACCTGGAAGCTCGTCGTCGACAAATCGTCTTCGCCGATAAGGTACGTCTGAAATCCTCACATTTTCATTTTCTCATTTCTTCATCACCAACATGTGAGACACGATAAGAGGGTTCAAAGCCCTCACCCCTGAGGCTTTGGATTAGGGAGATTAGAGTTTAATTTGAGTTTTACATGTTAGGGTTCTTGGATCATTTGAGTTGGATTAGGGACTTAGAGGTTAAATTACTCGAAACCGGGTTTAGATTTGGCTAGGGTGCAAACATGAAAGTCTTTTGGTAGCTCTGTTTCGTTTATAGGTGGTCGTCGCCGCCCAGAATGGCAGCCTGCGCGGTGGCATATGGAGGAAGTCTGTTTCCGGTGAACCAGGGGAGACTAGGTAGCGCGCACAGGTTTGGTTAATTCAAAGGTTTGACTTGGCTTGGTCTTGGACTTGGGCTTTCCCTACTTGAGCCCAACAAGAGTGTTAGAGACACCCCTAATTCGTTCATACACCCTCTCTATTGAGCCATGGAGAAATGGTCTTGGGGTTATTCTTGGAGGCCCATTCGTGCTGCACTTAATATTGCTATTGTTGTTCGCACCCCCCTATCCAATCAATTTCCAATGGGCATGTAGAATCAGGCCCATACGTCTGCTCCTTTAGTACACCTCCAGTTTTGGCTTAATACCCCCTTTTAGCCCAATTTTCAATTTTTCTCTTACATTCCTTTTAATATTCTTGTTTTGCCTTTTAATTGTTTTTTAATTAGGTAATTAGATTAAAATAGTTTAGGGATTAATTGATTTTGTATAATTTTAATTGAGTTTTTAATATAGTTTTAGCTTGATTTAGAAAATTATAATTAATTAGGAATAATTAGATTTTAGTTGGTTTTTTTAGAACTTAGTTAATTTCTACACAAGTAGGTTAAAATCAAGCTTTAGGATTTAATCGATTTTAGACTATAGTTAGATTTTAACTAGAATTCAATTGGTGTTAATATTTGGATGTCTTTGTAAATTGACCATTTTACCCTTTAGGGGTTATTTTGATGTTTTAGCCATATAATCACATGTTCCTTTAGGAATTGTTACATAGAAATTTTAATCAAGATTTTGACTAAACATTAACATGCTCCCTTAGGATTTTTAACATAGAATTTCTAATTAACTTGGATTAACCAATGCATGATCCCTTAGGATAGTTCCTAACAATTACCACCATTAGATTAGGTTCTAACCTAGTTATTCCAATCAAATCAAACCCATGATTTATATTGATCAAAGTAGTTTTTGGTCAATAAAATCTTCTAAACTTGTATAATCCCACAGTCCAAGTTGAGTGACCAAAAGACCCTTGGTCACTTAATAAGACTTTTCTTCTAAGCTATAGAGCTCGAAGCCTCAAGTCAGATTCCCGATCAAGGCATCCTCAATCATACCAAGCAGTAAATTATACAAGTGCTTCAAAGGTGGCATCTTAAAAACTTGTCAAATCAAAGTTAGAAGTGTGTGACATGAGCCTTAAGCAATATGGAAGGAGTGAGACTGGATAATTCCTACCCCCACTATGGATATCTTTGGGTGTGGGACGAATGACCCAACACTCATCGTATTCAGCTCTATTCATAGACTTTAGCACAATTCTAATCATACGATTGACAAGTCTCTTTTTTCATAAAACAATGCAAAGAAAGGACTACATCAATAACTTGTCAATCATAATTCAAGTTGTACGACACGAGCCTTAAACAATAGAGAAGGAGTGGGACTGGAGGATTCCTACCCCCATTTTAAGTGTCTTTGGTATGGGACGAATGACCCAGTGCTTATCGTATTCACCTCTATTCATATACTTTAGTACAATTCAAATTGAAAGATTGATAAGGTCTTCATCAATACAAGAACAACAACAAAGATTCTTCTCTCTCCACTTGGAAGTTAAGACAAGAGTTGCATACCATGAGCCTTAAGTAGTAAAGAAGGAATGAGACTGGAGCTTTCCTACACTCATTCTGGATATCTTTGGGTGCGAGACGTTTGACTCGTTGCTTATCGTATCCACCTTTACTCATAGACTTTAGTGTGATTCTTATCGAATAACTATCAAGTCTATTCCATTCTCTATCCTATTCATTTCGATTCAATCATGCAATCTTTCTTTGCCTCCAATCATTCTTGATTTCAGCCCTAGTGGGCTGAACTACAAAAGCTCCGATTTCCTTATTGCACTATAAGGATACGTAGGCAGGAGAACCCAGTTTCTTCACGAGCTACCCTATTTATCAATCACTCATTCTCCATTCATTCAATCTATACCATCTTTTTGAGATCAATCATAATTCTCCTTGGACTCCTTTCTATCCTTTTAGGACGATCTAACGATAGTCCACCTCATCAATTGATAGTTGTTTGAGACTACGCCTAAACACTTAGTTCAGTCTTTCTTTTTTGGCTTTACCCTATAGTGGCGGTCTTACTAGCCCACATATTGGTAAATGCCTACCTTGCTATTCGATTCAGAGTCTATCTCCTTCTTGGATCCAAGATACTATCCTTGTTTGATCTCAAACTGTTTGTTCCCCATCCAGTGATACACTATTCCTTGTACTATACAGTACTGCAATCATTCCTTGAATTGATGTTTGTCTTGTGAGTCCCCCATCGCTTAGACAAATATCTCTCTCCTTGTTTCATGGCAGTTAACCTCTGAAATTGGGTTTGTCTCGTGAGTCCCCTGTCGCTTAGACAAATACCTTTTGATACCACTCTGTTGGTATAAGTCATACTCTTCATCATTGTATGCCTCTCTTTCTATTATCGTGGTTCCGAACTACGATTGCTCTAACTTTCTCATTGCACGATGAGAATACGTAGGCACGAGGATGCAAATCCTTGGCGAGCATACTCCAAATTATTCCTCCTTTGCATTAGGCATCATTCATATATTCCACGATCCATTACCTACCTTCAATCATAAATCATTCACCCATTGACATATTATTCCTTTGACATCGAAATACACTCTCTTTGGAATTCCATACATACCCTCTTAGGACGCCTAACGAATAGTCCGCATTTCTACCTAGAGTTGTTTAGGCTACAACCTCAAACACTTAATTGCTTCTTTTTCGGATAAACACCCTATAGTGGCGGTCTTACTAGTCCACGTATCGGTTAAAGCCTTTTCCCTCTATGGTACAAATCCCATTTCTTTTATGGATTTCAATACAATTTCACCTTTTAATTTCAAACAATACTTCTTCAGTCACTTGTCATCAGATATTCATTTCTGTGACTTCAGTCACTTCATTCCGTTTATCTCCGTGATACACTCATCTCCTACCTTCCTTCACTTCACGTGATATACCAGTTATCTTTTAGCCAAATACATTACCTCTTTGTACTCCTTCTTGTATCACCTTGTGAACCAAGAGATGTTTGGGACTGTACCCAAACACATATTTCTTCGTATTTTCGGCTTTACCCTATAATGGCGGTCCTACTAGCTTGCGTACTGGTAATAGCCACCTTACTCTTGGATTCATCTTTTCACCCTTGTTGGAGTTCAAATAACATTATCCTTTGGTTCAAACCATATTGTCATCGCACTCCTTTTCACCTCCCGCCTCTAGTTCCTTGAACTACGAAGCTCTGAATTCCTCATTGCACTATGAGGATACATAGGCAGGAGGGCCCAAATCCTCACTGAGCATTTTATCTATTTCTTTCCTTTTTCCATTCTTTTGCGAGTAATCTTTAGATATCACACCTATTCGAACGAGAACAATCAAAACGGTTCCCATGGAGTACCATGGATGTTTGGGGTGCTAATACCTTCCCCTTGCATAACCGACTTCCTTACCCAACATATCTCTTTCCCCCGGGTTTTATCGATGTTTTCCCATCCCTTTGGGGATAAATAAAGTTCGATGGCGACTTTGTTGTATGTTTGAGCGTGCGATACGTTCGAGTATATTTTCGCTAGCTTCGCACCCCTGCTATGACAGGTCAAACAATTATAATGATTTGAGACTTGAAATTTTCAAAGCAATTATTATGTAATGATACATTATGGTAGATATAAAGATATTATAAATTAACACGAATTTATTATAGTTGTAATTTAGAAGCAACCAATTATCCTATAAGAATAGTGACAATGCATTAAAAACCATATGAACCTAGTATGATTGGTAAATGCAAACATTCACTGTTAAATTATACAATGTTTAATGAACATTTGAATATACTCACTACATCATAGAGTCTAACGTGGACGTTTTACATGCATTTGTGTTGTTAAAAAATTTCAAATCCTTCTCTAATTGTTGATTGCTAAAATGTAGATTCAACATATATTAATATTCAAAAACATAAAAGTTGTTTGTTTATTAGTTACAACAGTTATATGATCAAAAGAAATACCTAAAATTAGACATAAACATGAAGTTGTTTGTTTGTCAACTCAAAAATGACACATAGCTCTTAGAGGATGGCATTCAATATTACAACAATGATGTTAAAAAAACATATAAAATTTGTAATAAGCGACCCCAACCTTATATTATCACTCCTTCTTGATGTGCTTAACCTTAGTTGAAGATTACTTTTGAGTAAAGACTTCATCTTTAAAAATATCATCTATAGAAATTGGGACAGAAACCCTCTTAGCAGGGGTGTTGCTAGAGCAAGTCGACGAACTGCAATCAATTTTGGCAGATGCTTGTAGAAGTGCAAATAAAGATAACTCAGGTGTTTCGCTTTCCTACAAATCACAACTTTAAATTGTTAATATATTATGAATGAATATCTTCACAAGCATTTGGGAGAAGTATGCAATAAGTTCAAAAAGTTGACTCACAATAGGTTCATGATCAATGTCCAGTCCAACATCTTTGTCCACAACCAAAAAGGCAGCCTTTGAAGTATGCTGTTCACATTAGAGTAAACCATTTAAGCAAAATTAAAGTTGACAGAATCTTCAAAGACAATATAGAAATATGAGTAAAATAAAAAGAAAATCGTCCTCACTTTAATGCTTTGTACCTAATTTGGATGAAGTGAATCATATAAGGTTCAGTAAACAGAAGGCTCATTAAGGATTGTGACAATAGATAATTGGCCATACAAAGATTGATATTTGATTCTAAATGCTAGCTTTTTATTCAGAAGCTTGTCTAGGTGTATTGGATATATTGTGGGGTTGTCCTCTCCAGCCTAGATCATAAATCAACATAGTTAGTGAAACATAATTGCACTTAGATGATAACTTAAAAAATAATGAGTAGTTATTGCACATTTAGTTACCCCCTCCATTAGTTGTCTCAATTCCCTATCAGTCATATTAATGTATGGGATACAATCTTTATCCCAAACACAAAGCATCCAACGTGATTATCGAACTCAACTTCGATTTCTATTTTGTATCTAACACATGAATATATAGTGGTACATGTAAGCAAAACAGTAGGAATAGAAAGTATTATGACTTGGTAACAGTACATTGAAATCTTACTTTGTAACAAGCTTAACATCTTTAACTCCGCAGACACACTCGAACTTATTTCCATGTGACTTATTTGATGTCTTGCAATTCGGGCAAGACTCAAAATACCATCCAAACTTTGAGGACTTAAATCGTTTGGTTGTGCCGATGGTTGTGGTAAAACAATCCTAATTTCATATTTAAGATTGTCATTAATTATATGAATAATTCCATAAACTTTGTAATTACAAAAATAATGACAAACCTTTATGGTGTCACTAATTTGACCGATACTCTTGATCTCGTTCAGGTTAGTCCAGTTCTTGTTGCCAGATTGTACAAATGATTGCGATGCTTGAGTGAGAGAAGTAGACAGTGTAATTGATAATTGGGTTGATGCTAGCCTGTACCAATATGCAAATGTAAATTATATGTAGTTCAGTATGTCTAAGTTAATGTGAAGTCTCAAGCCACTCCATGCGTTTGTTAGGCTAGGCAATCCAGAAGTTGCACCTCATATAAAGAAGATATGTTACACATTAGAACCAAAAGTAATGCCGAAATCATAGTTGTGTTTAGAAAAAGATGGCTAACCTTGATTTTGCTTACACCATGCATGTGTTAAATAAGTAGTGTTGGACCAGGAAATTGTTAGAGTTGTTATAGCTCATGAATTGTTTAGCGTAATCTTCCCATAATGCGACCCGAATAACATTGCCAGCTTCATTACCTAGAGTAATATTGACACAAGATTTCTTACCACCACCACCCATTTGTGTTTTGACAACATCTTGTAGAACACCTACAACGTCTAAAGAATGCGAAAATGAAAACAGTTACAAAATAATATTAAGGTTAAAGTAAAGTTAAAAACATACGGTACTATAAACAAAAACAAAGGTCACCATATAAGAGATCAGTGGTGAATTTTCCATTAAGAAAATCATCAATAGCCTTAAACTTGAATTGGTGTAGCGGTATTGCGGGTATTTGCATTTTAGAAACAATGGTTCCTCCGTTGAATACAAGTTTCAACTTGTTTGGGCAGACTTCAAAAGTGCCGTCATTAACCATAGGCTCTCCATTGTATAGACAATAGGTTTCATGCTCGATAAGTTGTTCAATCCAATCTTTAAATTCTCGGTTGTGAATGGTCACGTGGATTTGATCACCCTGCAATGTGGATGTTCATTAAATGACATTAATGTAACATATGTACAAATAGAGCGGGAAACGATTACCTTCGTATCTTGTATGACCAATTCAAGATGCTGCAATCCAGTTTTTCTCTTACAACCCAAAAATCAACAACTCGAATTAGCATCTTCCACACCTGATTTCGTTTCACCAAATTCTTAATGAGAATAAGTGGTATTGACATGGTTGGTTGTAAGTCTGGCAAAAATAATTAAAATCAGCATATGAAGATAACTTACATAAAACCATGAATACAACTAAGACTAATGACAGAGCAAAGTAAAATGCAACATGAAATCCATAACAGTAAATGGTAAAACCAATGACAGACCAAAGAAAAACTTGCAGCTGGAAAATGATGGCATCAACTTTGAAGACAAGCATAAATCTATAACTCTGCAGATAAGTTCCTTAAGATAAGACAAACAACATTACATGAATCAACTTTGTTCAGCTAAAATAATTTGTGACATTCAGCAAAGCCAATGACATAACAAAGTTAAATGCTACATGAAATCCATTACATTAAATGGTAAAGCCAATGACAAAACAAAGAAAAACTTACAGCAGGAAAATGATGGAGCCAATGACTCAGCAGGAAAATGGTAAAGCTAATGAAAACTCAGCAGGAAAATGGTAAAGCCAATGACAAACAACAATATATGAGCCAATGACTCTGCATATAATCTTCCCATAACTCAATAGGAAAATGGTAAAGCCATCAACAAACAACAATACATGACTCAATTTATAATCCAAAATGTTCAGAAATGTTCGACAACATAAATGTTCAAAAATGTTCGACATCCAGTAAATACAAAAAACAAATGTTCAGAAGAAGTGACAATGAAGACAAACAACAAAATGTTTGACAACATAAAAAACACTGAAATTTCAGAAAAACATAAAATCGTATTAATAGAAATGAAAAATATTTTATCGACACGAGCAGCTTGCCGGAAACATAGATGCACAAGTTTAAAGATGAGAAATAACCAAGAGTGTTGATGAAAAATAACCAAGACAAATACAAGATTGAAAAATAGAACATGAGAAATAGACGCAGAAGATTAAATATGAGAAATAAAAGCATGTAAAATATATGCAAAAGATTATAGATGAGAAATAACCAAGACTGTTGGACGGAGTTGATCGCCGGAAAGAAGTAAAGAGAATTGAGAATTGGTCTTAGACAAATGAACTTGCTAGAGACGGGAAGGAAAAAATGGGGAAGCGTGTGATATGGTTTTAGGGGAAGGCAGAAACTTTCATTGGTCTTTGGTAACCAATGTTAGGTCGACACTTGACAACCGATTAGAGGTCTGTTTGAATAAATTTTTAGCCATTAACTGATTACCAAAGTATTCCCTAGTTAATGTAATTTTGAAAATGTGGTTGGACAATTTAGTAATTGCATGCATTAAAATTAATTTTTGAAGGGTTGATAGTTGGTAACTTATAAGATTTTTATAAGGGCCAAGCCCATTACGAGGGTTTGAATATTGGGCCGGGTTATTTACCCATTAAAACCCATTATACGGGGATCGTTATATTACACATTTAGTTTAGATTGCTGAAACAAAACCTAGCGAAGTTGTTCACAGTGAGTGCCGCAATCAGAGTTTTTTTAGGGTTTCTCCGGTCGCCGGCAATAAACACCATCCAATCATGGCTACCTCCGCTGCAGCACCACGTCAGTTGTCTCAGAAGGAAGCTGATATTCAGATGATGTTGGCGGCCGACGTTCACCTCGGCACCAAGAACTGTGATTTTCAGATGGAGCGTTATATATTCAAACGCAGGAATGACGGTAAAATTCTAATCTTATTGAGTTTGTTTATAAATCATGCATGTTTAGCCTCATGTATTACGTTTTTGGAGTTTATATACAAAATGTATCTGAGATTTAGAGGATCTGCTAAAAAAAAGTTAGAGCCTTGAATAATTTTAGGTTCTGAGAAGAAGTATTTATGTCAGGCACACACGGTGGATAAATATAGTACATTAATTATTTAATGAATCTAAAAATGTGAAATTTGCTTATAATATGGGGACGAGTGAGTATGTAATTTTTGTGTATGTGTTGATCCATGTGCTTGTGCAATTATTTTTTGTGAACAGTGCTAATTTATGGTCCATGTTAGTAAATGTTCCCATGGAGAAAAAATTAAGAACATTTGTGTTGAAAGTAACATGTTTAGACTTTTTAAAAATGTGATTAGCATCTTTTTTCATTTTGTGCAGGTTAGTGTTGTTCTTTCATTTTGCACCTCTCCTTAGATTTCCGTTAAATGGTTAAGTACTAGTTTGTGAGGGTTTAAAGTAATAGTTTTTGCCTTTCTAGTTTTGTTTTGCATTTTGTTTCTTGAAGGATTATTTTTTATATCAAAATTTAGTTATGCTCAATTGGGTTCCTTGCTTCTATTATCACCAAAATCCTGTTTAGTAAAATATTCTGTAGACAAATAATTAATTTTTGATTGGGTTTGTTTTAATTTAGGTATTTATATTATCAATCTTGGAAAGACCTGGGAGAAACTTCAATTGGCTGCGAGAGTCATTGTTGCCACTGAAAACCCTCAGGACATCATTGTCCAATCTGCAAGGCCTTATGGACAGAGAGCCGTTCTTAAGTTTGCTCAGTACACTGGGGCTCATGCTATTGCTGGAAGACACACTCCCGGAACCTTCACCAATCAGCTCCAAACTTCCTTCAGCGAGCCTCGTCTTCTCATCCTCACTGATCCAAGAACTGATCACCAGGTTTCACCATCATACTTTAATATTGTTTGTGTATTAGTTTCACCTGCTTTGATTGTTAATTTAATTAATGTATTTTTTTATCCATATATTTCCTTGATTGTTTTTTGTGCATTGCCATTAATGAGTTTTATTTTAGCTTTTCATGCTTTATCGGTCAATGTTATATGCTGTATTATTAATTTATTCAATTCTATGCATGTTTTATCTGTGTGCAGCCCATCAAGGAAGCTGCCCTTGGAAACATTCCCACAATTGCTTTCTGTGACACTGATTCTCCTATGAGATATGTTGACATTGGAATTCCTGCTAACAACAAGGGGAAGCACAGCATAGGTTGTCTCTTTTGGCTTTTGGCTAGGATGGTTTTGCAGATGCGTGGTACAATTCGCCCTGGTCTTAAGTGGGATGTGATGGTAATTTTTTCTTTTATGTTTCGCAATTGTCAAGAGTTTGTATACATGCATGGCACTCTACCCCACCTTCAAGAACTTGAGGTTGAATTGGCAAGTTAGATTAAACACACCGCCTCTTGTTTTCTTTAATGCAGGTGGATCTATTCTTCTACAGAGAACCCGAAGAGGCCAAAGAACAAGAGGAGGATGAAGTTCCTGTTCCAGATTACGCCATTGCTGACTTCAATGCAGCTGTTCCATCAGATGGTCAGTGGCCTGCAGCCATCGAGCAACCATGGACTGATGCAGCTCCACAGCCTATTCCAGCAGTTCCTGCTGTCAACTGGACAGCCCCAGAAGCTGGTACATAATTATTTGCACATTTAAATTATCCTAAACTAAATTGAAGTTATACGACTCTCATCTTTGGTTTATGTTTTTTCTTGATCTCCACTTTGTGTTACTTCCGTCATTGCCATCTGCTGAAAGTGATTTTATTTTACTAATGCATCATATGTATTCACGGTTTGTTGATAGAGTATATATTCTTTCAGTTGCAGGTGGTGAATGGGTGAAGCTGTTCCACCTCCCCAACAAATTTCTACTCCTGGAATTGAATCTGTGGCAGCTACAGGCTGGCAATAAACTAGGTTTTGGTCTTATGAAGTTGCGCGCCCCTTGAGTTAATTGACCCTTTCCTTCCCCCCAAGTAAAATTTGGGTCAGTTTTTTGTAGCCTAGAAACATTTTTCTTCTAGTATGGTACATTGGTATAAATACTGTTTACGTCCTCAGATTTTAAGTAAAATTGTACTTTTATTTATGCAGTTTAAATTCTTGAATGTATTGCAGTAATTTTTGGCTTACTTGTTTTTGCTCTACTATTCATGTTTCTATTCCAGAATTTTTACATGTCTCCGGCATTTGATTTTCTGTTGTGAATGGTTTTGCCGAAATAAACTCCAATCAAAAGCAAATTGCAATAATACATGTCCATGAATCTCATTCTGGTATTATGTCATTTTATTTCCTACACTTTATAGTTGCATCATTATGTAATTAATTTTAATGATATTCACAAATTATCTCTTTGAAGCAAATGTTTCATTGCACCCATTTTTAAAATAAATATACTTAGTCCTGATTAAATTTGTGAAGGAGAAATGGTTATATAGATGTGCCATTCAGCGTTGAAGTTTTTTAGATTTCCCCACCATGGTTTATAAATAAAAACTATTATATCATGTAATACAATACGTCCTATCTTACAATGCATATCTCTAGATTTTTTCTTCATCTCTTTGTTCTTCCTTCTCAATTTACAGAAAATTAATATCTCACTGTCTTCCACTTTATCTCTCCCTCTTCTCTCAGATCTGCCTCAATCAATTTTATGTTGTTTGTTTCCTGAGGGGTCATTAGTCAGTGTTACTCAGATTTCTAAGTTTTTACAAAGTTATTGAAGTATTGAAGATCATCATCGGGTCTATGACATATTTTTTACTTGTGACATTCCTTCTCCTGATTCTGGATTATAAATAGAT
>NW_026113500.1:0-17500 GCF_024323335.1 Lathyrus oleraceus
AGATTTAGAGTGTTACACACAACCCTTAACATAAGAAGAAAGAAGCCAAAAGAAAATTCAAAGGCCTCGTATTACACTTGCAATCCTCCTAACAATGAGAAATGTTGTTCCAAAAAGAGTTATACCAATCTCACAAAAGAGCGTTGGTCGATCCTCCCAAAAAAACTTACTATATTAACAACCACGACTCATAGTTGTTAGGATAACAAACATCATTGAATTCTCATTAATAGGATTTACTAACATAAATAAAATTTAAAGAAAAATAAATAAATATTCAGTAGTTCAACCTGAAGAACAGCAAATGCAACCGATTTGACAACTAATAATATCGACGATTGGTGTTGATAGCATTTTTTTAAAATCTCAAATGATCAGAATCAATGCTTTTGATACTGAAGTGGAAGAAACTCTTCCTCATCCTCCAATGGAGTAGATGAAGGACAAGAAATTGTTTATCTTATTGTTTTAACGGTGTTCACTCGATCTTAACAATCATCTGTGAGTTCACATCTCAATCTACCGTTAGTTTATTTTTGTTTTTATGCAAACTATCTATTATTTTTTAGACGGTTTATAATGTGAGGTTGCTAGATTAATTTTTCTATAATATTGATTATATTTGATGGCATAGAAAATAATTTAATAGATATATTTTATCGCTTGAATAAAATATAGTCATGATTTTAAATTTTATTATTTTAACTGAATTTTGAACTCTTATTTTAAAATTATAATATTACAATGTCAAATGTATTATTTTTTTCCAAAAGTTATATCTATATTAAATATAACAAGATAGTAAATAGAAGAAAAAATTATATATAATTACAAAATGGGTCATCCTAACTAGTGCTATAAAGACACTCTTTAAGAATTTCAAATAAAAAGTATATTTTTTTAAAATTATTTTATTTTAATCTCAATAATATTAATATATACATTTTTAAATATATATAATATAATATATATATATATATATATATATATATATATATATATATATATATATTTTTGGGATTTAGAGTGTTACACACAACCCTTAACATAAGAAGAAAGAAGCCAAAAGAAATTTAAAGGCCTCGTATTACACTTGCAATCCTCCTAACAATGAGAAATGTTGTTCCAAAAAGAGTTATACCAATCTCACAAAAGAGCGTTGGTCGATCCTCCCAAAAAAACTTACTATAATTAACAACCACGACTCATAGTTGTTAGGATAACAAACATCATTGAATTCTCATTAATAGGATTTACTAACATAAATAAATTTAAAGAAAATAAATAAATATTCAGTAGTTCAACCTGAAGAACAGCAAATGCAACCGATTTGACAACTAATAATATCGACGATTGGTGTTGATAGCATTTTTTTTAAATCTCAAATGATCAGATCAATGCTTTTGATACTGAAGTGGAAGAAACTCTTCCTCATCCTCCAATGGAGTAGATGAGGACAAGAAATTGTTTATCTTATTTGTTTTAAACGGTGGTTCACTCGATCTTAACAATCATCTGTGAGTTCACATCTCAATCTACCGTTAGTTTATTTTTTTTTTATGCAAACTATCTATTATTTTTTAGACGGTTTATAATGTGAGGTTGCTAGATTAATTTTTCTATAATATTGATTATATTTGATGGCATAGAAAATAAATTTAATAGATATATTTTATCGCTTGAATAAAATATAGTCATGATTTTAAATTTTATTATTTTAACTGAATTTTGAACTCTTATTTTAAAATTATAATAATTACAATGTCAAATGTATTATTTTTTTTCAAAGTTATATCTATATATATAACAAGATAGTAAATAGAAAGAAAAAATTATATATATTACAAAATGGGTCATCCTAACTAGTGCTATAAAGACACTCTTAAGAATTTCAAATAAAAAAGTATATTTTTTAAAATTATTTATTTTAATCTCAAATAAGATAATATACATTTAAATATATTATATATATATAAGATACTATAATATAAGGATTAAAATATAAATATATACATTTTAAATATATATATATATATATATATATATATATATATATATATATATATATATATATATATATATATATATATATATATATATATATATATATATATATATATATATATATATATATATATATAGATATATAATCTAGATATAGATCATCTCTATTCTAATCTCTATTAATACGATCTCTCGATCTATATATATATATATGTTTTGGGATTTAGAGTGTTACACACAACCCTTAACATAAGAAGAAAGAAGCCAAAGAAAATTCAAAGGCCTCGTATTACACTTGCAATCCTCCTAAAATGAAAATGTTGTTCCAAAAGAGTTATACCAATCTCACAAAAGAGCGTTGGTCGATCCTCCCAAAAAAACTTACTATATTAACAACCACGACTCATAGTGTTAGGATAACAAACATCATTGAATTCTCATTAATAGGATTTACTAACATAAATAAAATTTAAAGAAAATAAATAAATATTCAGTAGTTCAACCTGAAGAACAGCAAATGCAACCGATTTGACAACTAATAATATCGACGATTGGTGTTGATAGCATTTTTTTAAAATCTCAAATGATCAGAATCAATGCGTTTGATACTGAAGTGGAAGAAACTCTTCCTCATCCTCCAATGGAGTAAATGAAGGACAAGAAATTGTTTATCTTATTTGTTTTAACGGTGGTTCACTCGATCTTAACAATCATTTGTGAGTTCACATCTCAATCTACCGTTAGTTTATTTTTGTTTTTATGCAAACTATCTATTATTTTTTAGACGGTTTATAATGTGAGGTTGCTAGATTAATTTTTCTATAATATTGATTATATTTGATGGCATAGAAAATAAATTTAATAGATATATTTTATCGCTTGAATAAAATATAGTCATGATTTTAAATTTTATTATTTTAACTGAATTTTGAACTCTTATTTTAAAATTATATAAATTACAATGTCAAATGTATTACTTTTTTCCAAAAGTTATATCTATATTAAATATAACAAGATAGTAAATAGAAAGAAAAAATTATATATAATTACAAAATGGGTCATCCTAACTAGTGCTATAAAGACACTCTTTAAGAATTTCAAATAAAAAGTATATTTTTTTAAAATTATTATTTAATCTCAAATATTAAATATTCATTTATATATATATATATATATATATATATATATATATATATATATATATATATATATATATATATATATATATATATATATATATATATATATATATATATATATATATATATATATATATATATATATATATATATATATATATATATATATATATATATATATATATATATATATATATAGTTTTGGGATTTAGAGTGTTACCACAACCCTTAACATAAGAAGAAAGAAGCCAAAAGAAATTCAAAGGCCTCGTATTACACTTGCAATCCTCCTAACAATGAGTTGTTCCAAAAAGAGTATACCAATCTCACAAAAGAGCGTTGGTCGATCCTCCCAAAAACTTACTATATTAACAACCACGACTCATAGTTGTTAGGATAACAAACATCATTGAATTCTCATTAATAGGATTTACTAACATAAATAAAATTTAAAGAAAATAAATAAATATTCAGTAGTTCAACCTGAAGAACAGCAAATGCAACCGATTTGACAACTAATAATATCGACGATTGGTGTTGATAGCATTTTTTTTAAATCTCAAATGATCAGAATCAATGCTTTTGATATTGAAGTGGAAGAAACTCTTCCTCATCCTCCAATGGAGTAGATGAAGGACAAGAAATTGTTTATCTTATTTGTTTTAACGGTGGTTCACTCGATCTTAACAATCATCTGTGAGTTCACATCTCAATCTACCGTTAGTTTATTTTTGTTTTTATGCAAACTATCTATTAATTTTTAGACGGTTTATAATGTGAGGTTGCTAGATTAATTTTTATATAATATTGATTATATTTGATGGCATAGAAAATAAATTTAATAGATATATTTTATCGCTTGGTATTGAAGTGGAAGAAACTCTTCCTCATGCCACCAAGGAGTGACGAAGGCAAGAAATTGGTTAGCTTATTTGTTTTAACGGTGTTCACTCGATCGTAACAATCATCTGTGCGTTCACATCACAATCTACAGTTAGTTTATTTTTTTTATATGCAAACTATCTATTATTTTTTAGACGGTGTATAGGTGAGGTGGCTAAGATTGAATTTTTTCTAGATCTTGCTTAAATTGCTGGAAATAGCCAACTCACTTTACTCGATCTATTTTTCGCTTAGAATAAAATATAGTCATGATTTTAAATTTTATTATTTTAACTGAATTTTGAACTCTTATTTTAAATTATATAATTACAATGTCAAATGTATTATTTTTTTCCAAAAGTTTATCTATATTAAATATAACAAGATAGTAAATAGAAAGAAAAATTATATATAATTACAAAATGGGTCATCCTAACTAGTGCTATAAAGACACTCTTTAAGAATTTCAATAAAAAAGTATATTTTTTTAAATTATTTATTTTAATCTCAATATATTAAATATATATATATATATATATATATATATATATATATATATATATATATATATATATATATATATATAGTTTTGGGATTTAGAGTGTTACACACAACCCTTAATATAAGAAGAAAGAAGCCAAAAGAAAATTCAAAGGCCTCGTATTACACTTGCAATCCTCCTAACAATGAGAAATGTTGTTCCAAAAAGAGTTATACCAATCTCACAAAAGAGCGTTGGTCGATCCTCCCAAAAAAACTTACTATAATTAACAACCACGACTCATAGTTGTTAGGATAACAAACATCATTGAATTCTCATTAATAGGATTTACTAACATAAATAAATTTTAAAGAAAAATAAATAAATATTCTGTTGTTCAACCTGAAGAACAGCAAATGCAACCGATTTGACAACTAATAATATCGACGATTGGTGTTGATAGCATTTTTTTTAAATCTCAAATGATCAGAATCAATGCTTTTGATACTGAAGTGGAAGAAACTCTTCCTCATCCTCCAATGGAGTAGATGAAGGACAAGAAATTGTTTATCTTATTTGTTTTAACGGTGGTTCACTCGATCTTAACAATCATCTGTGAGTTCACATCTCAATCTACCGTTAGTTTATTTTTGTTTTTATGCAAACTATCTATTATTTTTTAGACGGTTTATAATGTGAGGTTGCTAGATTAATTTTTCTATAATATTGATTATATTTGATGGCATAGAAAATAAATTTAATAGATATATTTTATCGCTTGAATAAAATATAGTCATGATTTTAAATTTTATTATTTTAACTGAATTTTGAACTCTTATTTTAAAATTATAATAATTACAATGTCAAATGTATTATTTTTTCCAAAAGTTATATCTATATTAAATATAACAAGATAGTAAATAGAAAGAAAAAATTATATATAATTACAAAATGGGTCATCCTAACTAGTGCTATAAAACACTCTTTAAGAATTTCAATAAAAAAGTATATTTTTTTAAAATTATTTATTTTAATCTCAAATATATTAATATATACATTTATATATATATATATATATATATATATATATATATATATATATATATATATCTATATATATATATATATATATATATATATATATATATATATATATATATATATATATATATATATATATATATATATATATATATATATATATCTCTCGCTCGCTCTCTTACTCTCTCTATATATATATATATATATATATATATATATATATATGTTTTGGGATTTAGAGTGTTACACACAACCCTTAACATAAGAAGAAAGAAGCCAAAGAAAATTCAAGGCCTCGTATTACACTTGCAATCCTCCTAACAATGAGAAATGTTGTCCAAAAAGAGTTATACCAATCTCACAAAAGAGCGTTGGTCGATCCTCCCAAAAAACTTACTATAATTACAACCACGACTCATAGTTGTTAGGATAACAAACATCATTGAATTCTCATTAATAGGATTTACTAACATAAATAAAATTTAAGAAAAATAAATAAATATTCAGTAGTTCAACCTGAAGAACAGCAAATGCAACCGATTTGACAACTAATAATATCGACGATTGGTGTTGATAGCATTTTTTTAAATCTCAAATGATCAGAATCAATGCTTTTGATACTGAAGTGGAAGAAACTCTTCCTCATCCTCCAATGGAGTAGATGAAGGACAAGAAATTGTTTATCTTATTTGTTTTAACGGTGGTTCACTCGATCTTAACAATCATCTGTGAGTTCACATCTCAATCTACCGTTAGTTTATTTTTGTTTTTATGCAAACTATCTATTATTTTTTAGACGGTTTATAATGTGAGGTTGCTAGATTAATTTTCTATAATATTGATTATATTTGGGATGGCATGAAAATAAATTTAATAATATATGTTATCGCTTGTATTGAAGTGGAAGAAACTCTCCTCTCCCCAATGGAGTAGACGAAGGCAACGAAAGTGTTATCGTATTTGTTTTAACGTGGTTCACTCGATCTTAACAAGCCACTGTGATTTCACATCACATCTACCGTTAGTTTTTATTGTTGTTTTTATGCAAACTATCTTTATTTTTAGACGGTTTTATAATGTGAGGTTGCTAAGATTAATTTTTCTATAATTTTATTATATTATGGCATAGAAAATAAATTTAATAGATATATTTTATCGCTTGAATAAAATATAGTCATGATTTTAAATTTTATTATTTTAACTGAATTTTGAACTCTTATTTTAAAATTATATAAATTACAATGTCAAATGTATTACTTTTTTCCAAAAGTTATATCTATATTAAATATAACAAGATAGTAAATAGAAAGAAAAAATTATATATAATTACAAAATGGGTCATCCTAACTAGTGCTATAAAGACACTCTTTAAGAATTTCAAATAAAAAGTATATTTTTTTAAATTTTTATTTTAATCTCAAATATATTAATATATACATTTTAAATTATATATATATATATATATATATATATATATATATATATATATATATATATATATAGTTTTGGGATTTAGAGTGTTACACACAACCCTTAACATAAGAAGAAAAGCCAAAAGAAATTCAAAGGCCTCGTATTACACTTGCAATCCTCCTAACAATGAGAAATGTTGTTCCAAAAGAGTTATACCAATCTCACAAAAGAGCGTTGGTCGATCCTCCCAAAAAAACTTACTATAATTAACAACCACGACTCATAGTTGTTAGGATAACAAAACATCATTGAATTCTCATTAATAGGATTTACTAACATAAATAAAATTTAAAGAAAAATAAATAAATATTCAGTAGTTCAACCTGAAGAACAGCAAATGCAACCGATTTGACAACAATCTCTCCTTTTCTTGAGAAACAGCCAAAAATGCAACACCGATGGACCAAACTAATAATATCGACGATTGGTGTTGATAGCATTTTTTTAAATCTCAAATGATCAGAATCAATGCTTTTGATACTGAAGTGGAAGAAACTCTTCCTCATCCTCCAATGGAGTAGATGAAGGACAAGAAATTGTTTATCTTATTTGTTTTAACGGTGGTTCACTCGATCTTAACAATCATCTGTGAGTTCACATCTCAATCTACCGTTAGTTTATTTTTGTTTTTATGCAAACTATCTATTAATTTTTAGACGGTTTATAATGTGAGGTTGCTAGATTAATTTTTATATAATATTGATTATATTTGATGGCATAGAAATAAATTTAATAGATATATTTTATCGCGTGAATTGAAGGTGGAAGAAACTCTCCTCGCACCAAATGGAGAAGACGAAGGACAAGAATTTGTTTATCTATTTGTTTAACGGTGGTTGCACCGATCTTAACAATCATCTGTGATTTCACATCACAATCTACCGTTAGTTTACTTTGTTTTTATGCAAACTATCTATTTTTTTTAGACGGGTTTATAATGTGAGGTTTGCTGATTAAGGTTGTTATAATATTATATATTTGGATGGCAGAGAAAAATAATTTAATAGATAGATTTTATGCTTGAATAAAATATAGTCATGATTTTAAATTTTATTATTTTAACTGAATTTTGAACTCTTATTTAAAATTATAATAATTACAATGTCAAATGTATTATTTTTTCCAAAAGTTATATCTATATTAAATATAACAAGATAGTAAATAGAAAGAAAAAATTATATATAATTACAAAATGGGTCATCCTAACTAGTGCTATAAAGACACTCTTTAAGAATTTCAATAAAAAGTATATTTTTTTAAAATTATTTATTTTAATCTCAAATATATTAAATAATATATATATATATATATATATATATATATATATATATATATATATATATATATATATATATATATATATATATATATATATATTGTTGGGATTTAGAGTGTTACACACAACCCTTAACATAAGAAGAAAGAAGCCAAAAGAAAATTCAAAGGCCTCGTATTACACTTGCAATCCTCCTAACAATGAGAAATGTTGTTCCAAAAAGAGTTATACCAATCTCACAAAAGAGCGTTGGTCGATCCTCCCAAAAAAACTTACTATAATTAACAACCACGACTCATAGTTGTTAGGATAACAAACATCATTGAATTCTCATTAATAGGATTTACTAACATAAATAAAATTTAAAGAAAAATAAATAAATATTCAGTAGTTCAACCTGAAGAACAGCAAATGCAACCGATTTGACAACTAATAATATCGACGATTGGTGTTGATAGCATTTTTTTAAAATCTCAAATGATCAGAATCAATGCTTTTGATACTGAAGTGGAAGAAACTCTTCCTCATCCTCCAATGGAGTAGATGAAGGACAAGAAATTGTTTATCTTATTTGTTTTAACGGTGGTTCACTCGATCTTAACAATCATCTGTGAGTTCACATCTCAATCTACCGTTAGTTTTTTTTTTTTTTTATGCAAACTATCTATTATTTTTTAGACGGTTTATAATGTGAGGTTGCTAGATTAATTTTTCTATAATATTGATTATATTTGATGGCATAGAAAATAAATTTAATAGATATATTTTATCGCTTGAATAAAATATAGTCATGATTTTAAATTTTATTATTTTAACTGAATTTTGAACTCTTATTTTAAAATTATATAATTACAATGTCAAATGTTTATTTTTTTTCCAAAAGTTATATCTATATTAAATATAACAAGATAGTAAATAGAAAGAAAAATTATATATAATTACAAATGGGTCATCCTAACTAGTGCTATAAAGACACTCTTTAAGAATTTCAAATAAAAGTATATTTTTTTAAATTATTTATTTTAATCTCAAATATATAAATATATACATATTATATATATATATATATATAGTTTTTGGGATTTAGAGTGTTACACACACCCTTAACATAAGAAGAAGAAGCCAAAAGAAAATTCAAAGGCCTCGTATTACACTTGCAATCCTCCTAACAATGAGAATGTTGTTCCAAAAAGAGTTATACCAATCTCACAAAAGAGCGTTGGTCGATCCTCCCAAAAAAACTTACTATAATTAACAACCACGACTCATAGTTGTTAGGATAACAAACATCATTGAATTCTCATTAATAGGATTTACTAACATAAATAAAATTTAAAGAAAAATAAATAAATATTCAGTAGTTCAACCTGAAGAACAGCAAATGCAACCGATTTGACAACTAATAATATCGACGATTGGTGTTGATAGCATTTTTTTAAAATCTCAAATGATCAGAATCAATGCTTTTGATACTGAAGTGGAAGAAACTCTTCCTCATCCTCCAATGGAGTAGATGAAGGACAAGAAATTGTTTATCTTATTTGTTTTAACGGTGGTTCACTCGATCTTAACAATCATCTGTGAGTTCACATCACAATCACGTTAGGTTATTTTTGTGTTATGCAACGACTATTAATTTTAACGGTTATAATTGAGGTTGCTAGAGTAAGTCTTAATAATATTGATTAATTTGATGGCATAGAAAATAAATTTACAATAGATATATGTTAATCGCATATTGATATGAAGTGGAAAAAACGCTTCCTCATACCACAATGGAGGAACGAAGGACAAAAATTGTTTATCTTAGTGTTTGAACGGTGTTCACGCGATCTTAACAAAGCATCTGGGATTTCACTCAATCTACCGTTAGTTTATTTTTGTTTTTATGCAAACTATCTATTATTTTTTAGACGGTTTATAATGTGAGGTTGCTAGATTAATTTTTCTATAATATTGATTATTTTGATGGCATAGAAAATAAATTTAATAGATATATTTTATCGCTTGAATAAAATATAGTCATGATTTTAAATTTTATTATTTTAACTGAATTTTGAACTCTTATTTTAAAATTATAATAATTACAATGTCAAATGTATTATTTTTTTCCAAAAGTTATATCTATATTAAATATAACAAGATAGTAAATAGAAAGAAAAAATTATATATAATTACAAATGGGTCATCCTAACTAGTGCTATAAAGACACTCTTTATTTCAAATAAAAAAGAATATTTTTTAAAATTATTATTTTAATCAATATATAATATATTTTTAAATATTATATATATATATATATATATATATATATATATATATATATATATATATATATATATATATATATATATATATATATATATATATATATATATATATATATATATATATATATATATATATATATATATATATATATATATATATATATATATATATATATATATATATAGTTTTGGGATTTAGAGTGTTACACCAACCCTTAACATAGAAGAAAGAAGCCAAAAGAAAATTCAAAGGCCTCGTATTACACTTGCAATCCTCCTAACAATGAGAAATGTTGTTCCAAAAGAGTTATACCAATCTCACAAAGAGCGTTGGTCGATCCTCCCAAAAAACTTACTATAATTAACAACCACGACTCATAGTTGTTAGGATAACAAACATCATTGAATTCTCATTAATAGGATTTACTAACATAAATAAAATTTAAAGAAAATAAATAAATATTCAGTAGTTCAACCTGAAGAACAGCAAATGCAACCGATTTGACAACTAATAATATCGACGATTGGTGTTGATAGCATTTTTTTAAAATCTCAAATGATCAGAATCAATGCTTTTGATACTGAAGTGGAAGAAACTCTTCCTCATCCTCCAATGGAGTAGATGAAGGACAAGAAATTGTTTATCTTATTTGTTTTAACGGTGGTTCACTCGATCTTAACAATCATCTGTGAGTTCACATCTCAATCTACCGTTAGTTTATTTTTGTTTTTATGCAAACTATCTATTATTTTTTAGACGGTTTATAATGTGAGGTTGCTAGATTAATTTTTCTATAATATTGATTATATTTGATGGCATAGAAAATAAATTTAATAGATATATTTTATCGCTTGAATAAAATATAGTCATGATTTTAAATTTTATTATTTTAACTGAATTTTGAACTCTTATTTTAAAATTATAATAATTACAATGTCAAATGTATTATTTTTTTCCAAAAGTTATATCTATATTAAATATAACAAGATAGTAAATAGAAAGAAAAAATTATATATAATTACAAAATGGGTCATCCTAACTAGTGCTATAAAGACACTCTTTAAGAATTTCAAATAAAAAGTATATTTTTTTTAAATTATTTATTGTAATCTCAAATATATTATATATACATTTTAATATATATATATATATAGATATGAGAAGAGAGAGGATTATATTATTATCTAGATATATCTATATATTCTCTATATGTATATATATATGTATGTATAGATATATATATAGTTGGGATAGATAATATATAGATCTATGTATAATACATATATATATATATATATATATATATATATATATATATAATATATATATATATATTATATAAGTTTTGGGATTTAGAGTGTTACACACAACCCTTAACATAAGAAGAAAGAAGCCAAAAGAAAATTCAAAGGCCTCGTATTACACTTGCAATCCTCCTAACAATGAGAAATGTTGTTCCAAAAAGAGTTATACCAATCTCACAAAAGAGCGTTGGTCGATCCTCCCAAAAAAACTTACTATAATTAACAACCACGACTCATAGTTGTTAGGATAACAAACATCATTGAATTCTCATTAATAGGATTTACTAAAATAAATAAATTTAAAGAAAAATAAATAAATATTCAGTAGTTCAACCTGAAGAACAGCAAATGCAACCGATTTGACAACTAATAATATCGACGATTGGTGTTGATAGCATTTTTTTTAAATCTCAAATGATCAGAATCAATGCTTTTGATACTGAAGTGGAAGAAACTCTTCCTCATCCTCCAATGGAGTAGATGAAGGACAAGAAATTGTTTATCTTATTTGTTTTAACGGTGGTTCACTCGATCTTAACAATCATCTGTGAGTTCACATCTCAATCTACCGTTAGTTTATTTTTGTTTTTATGCAAACTATCTATTTTTTTTTAGACGGTTTATAATGTGAGGTTGCTAGATTAATTTTTCTATAATATTGATTATATTTGATGGCATAGAAAATAAATTTAATAGATATATTTTATCGCTTGAATAAAATATAGTCATGATTTTAATTTTATTATTTTAACTGAATTTTGAACTCTTATTTTAAAATTATAATAATTACAATGTCAAATGTATTATTTTTTTCCAAAGTTATATCTATATTAAATATAACAATAGTAAATAGAAAGAAAAAATTATATATAATTACAAAATGGGTCATCCTAACTAGTGCTATAAAGACACTCTTTAAGAATTTCAAATAAAAGGGGGGGGGGGAAAGGAATGAGGAAGCGCAAGTGAGGACAGAGGCGCCAGAGATAGAGATATAAGTATATTTTTTTAAATTATTTTTTAAATCTCAAATATATTAATATATCATTTTAAATATATATATATATATATATATATATATATATATATATATATATATATATATATATATATATATATAAGTTTTGGGATTTAGAGTGTTACACACAACCCTTAACATAAGAAGAAAGAAGCCAAAGAAAATTCAAAGGCCTCGTATTACACTTGCAATCCTCCTAACAATGAGAATGTTGTTCCAAAAAGAGTTATACCAATCTCACAAAAGAGCGTTGGTCGATCCTCCCAAAAAAACTTACTATAATTAACAACACACCACGACTCATTTGTTAGGATAACAACATCATTGAATTCTCATTAATAGGATTTAACATAAATAAAATTTAAAGAAAAATAAATAAATATTCAGTAGTTCAACCTGAAGAACACAATGCAACCGATTTGACAACTAATAATATCGACGATTGGTGTTGATAGCATTTTTTTAAAATCTCAAATGATCAGAATCAATGCTTTTGATACTGAAGTGGAAGAAACTCTTCCTCATCCTCCAATGGAGTAGATGAAGGACAAAATTGTTTATCTTATTTGTTTTAACGGTGGTTCACTCTCGATCTTAACAATCATCTGTGAGTTCACATCTCAATCTACCGTTAGTTTATTTTTGTTTTTATGCAAACTATCTATTATTTTTTAGACGGTTTATAATGTGAGGATGCTAGATTAATTTTTCTATAATATTGATTATATTTGATGGCATAGAAAATAATTTAATAGATATATTTTATCGCTTGAATAAAATATAGTCATGATTTTAAATTTTATTATTTTAACTGAATTTTGAACTCTTATTTTAAAATTATATAATTACAATGTCAAATGTATTATTTTTTTCCAAAGTTATATCTATATTAATATAACAAGATAGTAAATAGAAAGAAAAAATTATATATAATTACAAAATGGGTCATCCTAACTAGTGCTATAAGACACTCTTTAAGAATTTCAAATAAAAAGTATATTTTTTTAAAATTATTTATTTTAATCTCAATATATTAAATATATACATTTTAAATATATATATATATATATATAATATATATTATATATATAATAATTAACAAAAGAGAAAGTTTAGATATAAGTCCAGGTAAAAGGCTTAATCTATATATATATATAATATTATATATATATTATATATATAGTTTTGGGATTTAGAGTGTTACACACAACCCTTAACATAAGAAGAAAGAAGCCAAAAGAAAATTCAAAGGCCCGTATTACACTTGCAATCCTCCTAACAATGAGAAATGTTGTTCCAAAAAGAGTTATACCAATCTCACAAAAGAGCGTTGGTCGATCCTCCCAAAAAAACTTACTATAATTAACAACCACGACTCATAGTTGTTAGGATAACAAACATCATTGAATTCTCATTAATAGGATTTACTAACATAAATAAATTTTAAAGAAAAATAAATAAATATTCTGTTGTTCAACCTGAAGAACAGCAAATGCAACCGATTTGACAACTAATAATATCGACGATTGGTGTTGATAGCATTTTTTTAAAATCTCAAATGATCAGAATCAATGCTTTTGATACTGAAGTGGAAGAAACTCTTCCTCATCCTCCAATGGAGTAGATGAAGGACAAGAAGTTGTTTATCTTATTTGTTTTAACGGTGGTTCACTCGATCTTAACAATCATCTGTGAGTTCACATCTCAATCTACCGTTAGTTTATTTTTGTTTTTATGCAAACTATCTATTATTTTTTAGACGGTTTATAATGTGAGGTTGCTAGATTAATTTTTCTATAATATTGATTATATTTGATGGCATAGAAAATAAATTTAATAGATATATTTTATCGCTTGAATAAAATATAGTCATGATTTTAAATTTTATTATTTTAACTGAATTTTGAACTCTTATTTTAAAATATAAATTACAATGTCAATGTATTATTTTTTTCCAAAAGTTTATCTATATTAAATATAACAAGATAGTAAATAGAAAGAAAAATTATATATAATTACAAAAGGGTCATCCTAACTAGTGCTATAAAGACACTCTTTAAGAATTTCAAATAAAAAGTATATTTTTTAAAATTATTTATTTAATCTCAATATATTAATATATACATTTTTAAAGATTATATATATATCATAATATATATTATACCATATACATATTATTATATAATATAATATATTATATCTCTCTAATACATATTATATATAATATAGCCATCTATATATTTATATTATAGGGTATATAATATATATATATATATATATATATATATATATATATATATATATATAATATAAGATGATATATATATAGGATATATAGTTATAGATTATATATAATATATAATATCTATATATATATATATATATATAGGTTTGGGATTTAGAGTGTTACACACAACCCTTAACATAAGAAGAAAGAAGCCAAAAGAAAATTCAAAGGCCTCGTATTACACTTGCAATCCTCCTAACAATGAGAAATGTTGTTCCAAAAAGAGTTATACCAATCTCACAAAAGAGCGTTGGTCGATCCTCCCAAAAAAACTTACTATAATTAACAACCACGACTCATAGTTGTTAGGATAACAAACATCATTGAATTCTCATTAATAGGATTTACTAACATAAATAAAATTTAAAGAAAAATAAATAAATATTCAGTAGTTCAACCTGAAGAACAGCAAATGCAACCGATTTGACAACTAATAATATCGACGATTGGTGTTGATAGCATTTTTTTAAAATCTCAAATGATCAGAATCAATGCTTTTGATACTGAAGTGGAAGAAACTCTTCCTCATCCTCCAATGGAGTAGATGAAGGACAAGAATTGTTTATCTTATTTGTTTTAACGGTGGTTCACTCGATCTTAACAATCATCTGTGAGTTCACATCTCAATCTACCGTTAGTTTATTTTTGTTTTTATGCAAACTATCTATTATTTTTTAGACTGTTTATAATGTGAGGTTGCTAGATTAATTTTTCTATAATATTGATTATATTTGATGGCATAGAAAATAAATTTAATAGATATATTTTATCGCTTGAATAAAATATAGTCATGATTTTAAATTTTATTATTTTAACTGAATTTTGAACTCTTATTTTTAAAATTATATAATTACAATGTCAAATGTATTATTTTTTTCCAAAAGTTATATCTATATTAATATAACAAGATAGTAAATAGAAAAAAAATTATATATAATTACAAAATGGGTCATCCTAACTAGTGCTATAAAGACACTCTTTAGAATTTCAAATAAAAAAGTATATTTTTTTAAAATTATTTATTTTAACTCAATATATTAATATATACTTTTAAATATATATATATATATATATATATATATATATATATATATATATATATATATATATATATATATATATGTTTTGGGATTTAGAGTGTTACACACAACCCTTAACATAAGAAGAAGAAGCCAAAAGAAAATTCAAAGGCCTCGTATTACACTTGCAATCCTCCTAACAATGAGAAATGTTGTTCCAAAAAGAGTTATACCAATCTCACAAAAGCGTTGGTCGATCCTCCCAAAAAAACTTACTATAATTAACAACCACGACTCATAGTTGTTAGGATAACAAACATCATTGAATTCTCATTAATAGGATTTACTAACATAAATAAATTTTAAAGAAAAATAAATAAATATTCTGTTGTTCAACCTGAAGAACAGCAAATGCAACCGATTTGACAACTAATAATATCGACGATTGGTGTTGATAGCATTTTTTTAAATCTCAAATGATCAGAATCAATGCTTTTGATACTGAAGTGGAAGAAACTCTTCCTCATCCTCCAATGGAGTAGATGAAGGACAAGAAATTGTTTATCTTATTTGTTTTAACGGTGGTTCACTCGATCTTAACAATCATCTGTGAGTTCACATCTCAATCTACCGTTAGTTTATTTTTGTTTTTATGCAAACTATCTATTATTTTTTAGACGGTTTATAATGTGAGGTTGCTAGATTAATTTTTCTATAATATTGATTATATTTGATGGCATAGAAAATAAATTTAATAGATATATTTTATCGCTTGAATAAATATAGTCATGATTTTAAATTTTATTATTTTAACTGAATTTTGAACTCTTATTTTAAAATTATAATAATTACAATGTCAAATGTATTATTTTTTTCCAAAAGTTATATCTATATTAAATATAACAAGATAGTAAATAGAAAAAAATTATATATAATTACAAAATGGGTCATCCTAACTAGTGCTATAAAGACACTCTTTAAGAATTTCAAATAAAAAAGTATATTTTTTTAAAATTATTTATTTTAATCTCAAATATATTAAATATACATAAATTATATATATATATATATATATATATATATATATATATATATATATATATATATATCGTCTACCTCTCTCTCGCTAATATCTCTGTACTCGCTCTCTCTCTCTCTCTATCCCCGGTTTGGGATTTAGAGTGTTACACACAACCCTTAACATAAGAAGAAAGAAGCCAAAAGAAATTCAAAGGCCTCGTATTACACTTGCAATCCTCCTAACAATGAGAAATGTTGTTCCAAAAAGAGTTATACCAATCTCAC
>NW_026113501.1:0-20497 GCF_024323335.1 Lathyrus oleraceus
TTCTTCTACTTCTTTCTTCTTCTTCTTCTTCTTCTTCTTCTTGCTTCTTCTTTCTTCTTCTTCTCCTTCTCCTTCTCCTTCTCCTTCTCCTTCTCCTTCTCCTTCTCCTTCTCCTATTTCTTCTTCTTCTTCTTCTTCTTTCTTCTTCTTTCTTCTTCTTCTTCTTTCTTCTCCTTCTCCTACTCCTCCTACTCCTACTCCTACTCCTTCTCCTTCTCCTCCTACTCCTCCTACTCATCCTACTCCTACTCCTACTCCTCCTTGTAGCGGTGTATTCGTCGCTATATGATCTATTGATTAAACCATAAGCTAAGAGATACGTTGAAATTTCGAGTCGCCACCGCACTTTTATTTATCCAAAGGACTGGCTAAAAAGCGAACAAAAGCCTAAGAAGTTTTACACGTAGAAAACTAATAAAAAGATCAGAGATTCTGGGTAAGGGGTAAATTACGCAATGGGAAGGTGTTAGGCACCCACTACGTCCTAGGTACTCCTAGGGAGCCCTTTTCACACTTGTTATGCTAAATTGTTATTTGTTATGACATAAGTATTGTGCAAACATGATTGGGATGATGAGAAAAGAATATACATTTTATTGGGTTATTGGGTTTGAACGGATGAACCCGCTGCCTACGTACCTTCCATCAAAGGTAAGGATCAAAACGCCGTAGTTCGGCTAAAAGATTTCCAAAAGTGGGTTAGGTTCAATTTTAGAACACAAACCCTAGGTCTTACGTTATCCACGGGAGAAAACTCAACCTTATACAAACAACAACGTCCACCATGTGAGAACAGCTTCAACTTGTCAGAGAGGGGTTAACCCTATAATAGGCAAGGAAGACTTACAATTCAATCACTAAAGACAGAAGGTGAGATTAACATCAACCACTAAGATAAATCAAACCTATAGCTCATGTATGAAAGCATTAATGGACAAAGCCAAAACAAGTGAATGAGTGAAGTTACTGATTATGATTATGAAAATGGAGTCAAAGTATAGTTAAGATCAATTCAAAGAAGTATTATGAAATGAGTTTGAAAAAGTCAAGGACTTGAGTCCAGGTTTTTAGTTAGAAAACAATGAGAATGTTTGCACAACACTTATGTCAAGTTTAAAAGATAAAGTGTGAAAAGTCTAGGACATAGTGAATGATGAATGGATGAAGGATGGATAGTAAAACTTCTTAGAAGGTTCACTTCTTGAGATCATATGGGAGATGATTCAAGTGTGTCCTTTGGAATGGCAATTAGTAATAGCAAACAAGCAAAACAAGCAAAAGCGGATATCGGATGCCAATCACTGGTCTTATACCAATCTCCTAAAACAAAACGGGATATCAGATGCCACTCAATGGTCTTACACTAATCTCCACAGGCAAAGAAATAAAAAGCGGATACCGGATACCAATAAATGGATTTACACCAGTCTCCTAAAACAGAACAGGATATCAGAGGCCACTCAATGGACTTACACCAATCTCCTCAAAAGAAAAACAAGAATGAAACATGGAAGTTAACTGCCAATCTATCTGGACTTAGGTTAACCCCACAGTATGCTCACAGGAAATCCAATGCCACATCACAGGGACTTACAATGGATCCTCACATATAAGAACAAGAGCAACAATATGATCACAGGAATGCAAATGCCAACTTACAGGGACTTATAATTGCAACCTCTCACATAAACAGATGAACAAACTATGATCACAGGAAAGCAGATGCCAACTTACAGGGACTTATAACTGCAACCTCACATACAACATCAAACAGATCAAATTATGATCACAGGACAACAGATGCCAACTTACAGGGACTTATAACTGTATCCTCACATACAAACAGATAAACAGAAAATATGAGTGACCAATGAGGTCTTACACTCTATCCTTCCATATCACAGGAACAAAGGCCAAAACAATGGACTTACAATTGTCCTCCATGGGCAAACAACAATGATAGCATCACAAAAGCAAATGAGATGATCATGCACTAATGGCAATTGATGATGATGATAAATGCATAGCATACAGGCAAGCAAGTGCATATGAAGCAATCAATCAATCAATGAATAACAAACAGCACACTCTATAGCCAAACAATGGGGGGCTCACACAAGAGGGTTTGACTTTTGAAAGTCCACTGTAATAGGTGAAGGTCGCTCTTAACCTGGCCATTGAGGGGCTCAGGTGAAGCAGATAAAAAGGAGATGAGGGGTGTGCCTCATTGCTTCTATCTCAGATCAGAGAGAGCATTAAAGAAAGTGTGGGAGTTCAGGAAGTAGGAACTCTCTCCACATTATTGACTCGATTAGATCTTGGGTATTTATCTCAATGCTTCAACCATGTAATGGGAGCAAAGAGAGGACACACTGAATAGTGGGGGATAGATTGCGTATCCCTACCTTCCACCAATTGCCTTACTTGAAGGACTTTTCCTGCTTGGGACAATTTTAAACACACACAGGCATTGCCTCTTAAGGAGGACTTCAGACAGTTTGCCCGGTCAAATAACAGACCGGGTCTCCAGACTACATGAAGAAGAAGTATTTATACCTCAAAGCAAATGCTAAATAGCAAAGCAAGCAATCAAGTTCAAAGAACTTAGGCAACTAAAGTACCTGAAAAAGTCAAACTCATTAGTAAACAAGTCAACAGTCAAAATCAAAGGAAATAACCCAATAGTCAACCACAGAGGGACCAATTGTGCAAGGCACAAAGACTCAAGCATATGAGTCAACCTACAAAACAAGGGTTAGCACATGATAAACAAACCAACTCAATCAAAATTGAAAGGTCTTTGGGGCATTGGTGTTCAACCTGAAACAGATGAACTCAACATAAGCTTAGAAGACCACTAGGACTAGCCTAGGGTCAGAGATGAAAGAAAAAGTCAAAGCAGCAGGGGAAAGTCAACCCAAACCAAGTTTAAACATTCAAGAAGCATTCTCAATTGGATTCATAATTATATCATGCATCATGGTCATTTCATATGCAAAAGGATGCAAAGCATGGCAAGAGAAGCATACAAAAGTCAACAGCAAAGACTTCATTCAAAAGTCAACTCAAACAATCCCAAAAATTATGAAATAAATCACACTCAATCCTAACATCTAACACAGCAAGCATGTCAAATTTCATGGCATTTGGATGAGAGGAAGGCAGTCAAGTAAAATCATGAAGTCAAACCAAATTCAAGTAAGCATGGTGAAAGTCAACAAGCATGGGTCAACTTCAAAAAATCATATCAATTTGAAAACAGAAGAGAAATGAATGAGATTAACACCAATGCAAAGCTTGAGATGTCTAGTTATCACATATGAAATTTCAAGGTCATACAATAAGATTTGAGAATTTCACAAAAGATTTGGCAATGCATAGCACAAAAAGTCAACAAATGACCAAATATGGAAGAAAATTCACAATCAAATGGAAAACAGCATGATTAATTCCAGGAAAATTCATACACAAACTAGACATGTGATAGATGGTTCATGCAAAATTTGGGGTCATTTGGATAGGAGGAAGCATGTGAACAAAAATTGGGAAAATACATGATCATGGTATAGCACCAAATGTAACACATAACTTCAAAAAATCATAACTCTCAATCCACAAATGATAAATGCACAAACTTTATATGGAAATGAAGGTCAATGTGTCTAGTTTCACCACAAAAAATTTCAAAGGCAAAGGATATAACATGAGTATTTCACAATTGAAATGGCACAATGTATCATTTGAGCATACATGTTGGGAAAACAATTATCATTTAAAATCCAGCCACTGAAAAAATTAATTAAAATTCACCATAAAATAGAGGACACATTCATGAGTTTAATGCAAAAAATCCCACAATTTTTGGAGTCAAAATGATTTAAAAATGAATTATGGAAGTTGAGTGATGTTTGAAGCAAAAATGAACAAAATGCATGGCAATGTTGGTCAACTAAGGAGTCAACGGATGGCAAAGATGTAAATAGTGGAGCCACTTAACAAAACTGCAGCGTTTTGATGGGGGAAACGAAATGTTCCTATTGGCTCTCAGCCAATGGAACAGTGTAATGCGCCAATGAGCTCAAATTCTGGTTTTTCAAAACCCTAAGGTTTCTAACAGCAAGGTTTTGCAAGCAAACAACAATCATTTTCAAACAACATCAACCATCATCAACAAATAAACATGGCAAGCACAATTCAAAGGATTTCTGGGCAGTTCAAAAATAGCAAACAGCAGGGCATTCATGTCAACCTCATGCAAGTTCATCAATCATCAAACAAGTTTCGAATAACACTCATAACAGCATAGCATTGAACATCAATGTTCCTCATTCAACCAACACATGAACAACAGCACATAGCAGCATCTATTTCATCATCATGAACTCAATCAAAAATGAGCATCAAGCAAGCAGCATCATGACATGAACAACAAAGCAACACCAGCATGAGGAATTCTAGGCAAGTTTATGATTCATACACAACAGCAGGGGTAGACATTCAACATCAATGCTCAACATTCACACAGGCAACTTCAGACAGACATAATGAACAGCATGGCCAATGGAACATCAAGCAAACTTTAACCAACAACCAAACAAACAGTAATCCTGGAAATTCTGGGCAGCATAGGTTTGAACAGCAAGCATAAACTCATCATCACCAAAAGCTCGAAAATTCATCATGCCCAGAATTAAAATATGAGTATAGTAGTGTAATCCTCATGCATCACACATACACAATCCATTCATGGTTTTCAGGAAAAACACAGCATCACAGCAAATCGAAAGAAAAATACATTCAAGCATAAAAATGAAAACTCATATTTCTCTCAGCATAACCAACCATTTCAAACCATTTAAAGTTCATGATAATCAGCACAACACAAACTAGCTAAAGCATATCATGGCATAGAGAATGAAGAGATCGAGATTTTTACTTGGTTATGAAGAAATGGAGGAAACAGTGATGTTTTGAGGTTGTTGTGCTGAAACAGGTGGCTCTTATGCTTGGCAATGTTGAATGTTTGAAGAAAACCAGCTCACCCTTGCTTGAAACTCTCAAATCTTGAGTTCACCATTGTCATGCTCATTGAAAACAGAGCCAGGAGGGAGCTGCACAGGTGTGGTTTCACACTTGGAATGGGCTTGTTATGATGATGGATGATGAAGAAAACAAGAGGAAGCTCGAGGGTTTTGGGATTTTTTGCAGAAAATCACTTTGAGCAAAATGCACTATGTGAGAGTGAGAGAGAATTCTGGTTGGTGGCTGCAGCTTCTAGGGTTGTCAATTGGCAGAAAAATGCCCTTATATGTGCTGTTTAACTTCTACTAATGACAAGCTAAACCTGCTTAAGCTTAATGAAGTAATTTGCCAAAAGTTGCTAAACTTGCATAAGTGTGAAATGGAGGTGCATTTGTGGTCGAGTGGGCTGGGCACAGGCTGCAGAAGAACATTGCAAAATGCTGTTTGTGGTTGTACATGTACTGCTGTACTGGTTTTGCTTTATGAAGCTTCTTGCCAATTTTCAAATTTTAGCATTTGGTCCAAAAATGATGGCATAAGGGTGAAATGAACATGGTTTAGGAATTGGAACAAGTCACAAATATGATTTAGAACATTTCCCAATTGGCAAAATCAAGAAAAAGTCAAAGAAACAAAAAGTCAAAGTTTGGTCAAACTTTGAATTTAAATGAAGAGGTCCAAAAATGCCATTTTGAATGGTAAGGTTTTAGGTCATGAAATTTATATTTTTGGAAAGAGGAGGAAAAATGTGGTTTGTAGGAAAAAACCCCACCAAATTTGGCCTTATGGTTTGAGAGATATGGCTTGTTGAAGTTCAAAAATTGATGAAAATGATTTGATCATATCTTGACAACCACACATGGGATTTTGATGTTCTTGGACTTTTTGAAAATGGGAAGACAAGATCTTCAACTTTCATGTTGGGCAAAAATTCATTTGGAGCTTGTATCATGATGTAAGTTTAAGATCAAGAAGTTTCCATTTTTGGCAGTTGAAATTACAGGTCCACTTTCTATTTCTGGAAATTTTCTGTTTTGACTTGATTTTCTTCCATGATGAGGTTGAACATGATAGATGAGGCTTATACAAGTATGAATGAACTTCTTCAAATCAATTCTATCCATCAAATCTCTGATTAAATCCACAGTTGACCAAGTTTGACTTTTCTAGGGTTTTGAGTGACTGGACCACTTCTGATGAATTCCAAACCCTAATTCCTTGAGAACTTGACTTCAAATAATGTCCTAAGATGTATGAACCTTTGATTATTGATCATGGTGCCCAAATTCTGCAAGAATGGCCACCATCCATTGCTTTGACTGATCAATGACTGACTTTGACCTAATTGCTGATGATTGCTTCAACTGCAAGCAACAAGGTTAAACTGACAATATTTTTGTACTTTTTGAATAATAAACATATGAAAGCAAAGATATACAAATGCAAAGTATGCTTGGTGATCAAGAAACAACCCACAAGGCAACCTACCCACTAGGAGGGTACAAAGGCAAGCAATGATCCTTGAGGTTATGATATGAATGACATGGGCCATGAGGGATCTTAGGGCCAAAATTGGGGTCTTACAGATGCCCCTATTTAAGGTCATTCTAGCCGGAGAAGTGAAGTTTAGAAATCTTCATATCGACGCGGTAGAATGGACTTAAATAACAGTAATGAGACAAATTTTGGTCCCTAAGAGACCTCATGATGCAGATGTATGCGTGCAAAAGACACAAATTCTGTGGGGAATATAATTCACACAGAAGAAAAGACGATCCATCGGAGTAATACACTCACCAGGAACAGAGACTCTGACAAGACTCTATGGGGATAATAAAAGAAGAAGAAATGTGTGAACAAGACACGACTTCAAACTGGGGAAGATAAAACTGACATAACGTGAACAAAACACGACTCTGATTAGGAAATAAAAGAAAACAGACTGGAGAACTCACTGGGGAGTGAAGGACTCACACTGGGGAAAAGAATTCCAAAGGAAAATAAATCCATCGGAGAGACACAAGCTGACTCCTGGAGGAGAAGCAACAGAAAACTTCACTGAGGGAAGCAACAAGCAAAATGAGATGCTACCGGACAAGGGTAACAAACTCAGGAAGGAACACCAAGGATACCGGTTACTGGGTATATAATAGGTGACCGACCAAAGACGTGAATTGGTGTGTGTTCCAAAACACTCATCATCCAAAAGAAAGCTAGAACAGCAGACTTGTTTAAAGGATGGTCAAAAACGTGAATTGGTGTGTGTTCCAAAACACTCATCATCCGAAAGAAAGCTAGAACAGCAGACTTGTTTAAAGGATGGACAAAAAACGTGAATTGGTGTGTGTTCCAAAACACTCATCACCCAAAACGCAAACTGGTTAAAGGATGGCTATTCGATTCTACAAAGAATACGAATCTTACTCGACTGGGGAAGATCAACAAAGGACTCCAACCAAAGAGCGCATGAGACATATTATTCATTACCGGCAGACCGTGAATAATATACTCGCATGGAAAATTATCCTGAACCGGTTACTGGGTTGTTTAAGGATAAGATCCGAAATCGTGAATTGGTTTTCACTTCCAAAACACTCATCATCCGAAAGGAGGGCTTGAAAAAGCAAATCGACTTACAGGATGGGCATTCGAATCCACAACGGGAAAACGAATCTTACTCAACTGGGGACACAAACCCAAAGAGTGCATGAGATATAATATCCATTACCGGCAGACCGTGGATAAGAATACTCGCATGAGATATATTATCTATTACCGTCAGAACGTAGATAATAAACTCGCATGGTAAGAAACACCAGAGATACCGGTTACTGGGCATATAATAGGTGATCTACCGAAAACGTGAATTGGTTTTCACTTCCAAAACACTCATCATCCAAAACACAAACTGGTTAAAGGATGGACATTCGAATCCACAACGGGAAAACGAATCTTGCTCAGTTGGGGAAAATCAACAAAGGATTCCAACTAAAGAGCGCATGAGATATATTATTCATTACCGGCAGACCGTGAATAATATACTCGAAAGGAAAAGACACCAGAGATACCGGTTACTGGGTATATAATAGGTGACTATCCAGAACAGAGAGACAATCGATACCAAGCATCCGGGTAAACGAAAGACAACTCAAAGGGATAAATTGCAAGCATCCGGCAATTATCCGACAACAAAGAAATATTCGACTCCACAAAGGGAAATAACGAATCTTACTCGACTGGGGAAACACAAAAGGCTTCGACTGAAGAGTGCATGAGATATATTATTCATTACCGGCAGACCGTGAATAATATACTCGCATGGAAGATTATCCACAACCGGTTACTGGGTTAACGAAGGATAAATCAACTGAACAGAAAGGCATCGGGATACCAAATTAGGTATATAATGATGACCAATCAAAAGGGGCCACAGACATTACCAACAGAAGGGTAAATGAAAGGTGGACTGCTGAGGATAAATTGCAAGCATCCGGCAATTATCGACAGAAGACTAGCTGGGGATGCACTGGTAAACAACCAATGATCCGGGGGAACAAATCACTAGCATACGGTGAAAAGACCCCCTGGGGATAAAATTGCTAGCATACGGCAATTATCCACAAAAAACTTGCTAAGGATATAAGTGCTGATCTGAGCAACTTATACCAGCAAAGGAAAATCATCATCAAATATTGAATGAAGATAACCACGAAATTAGGGTTTACATCTACCGAATACTGGGTAGAAGACCAGAAACTCCGCGTGGGGATATAACAAATCACAAATCCGCACGGGAAACCAAAATAGGGTTTATAACAAACCACAAACTGCTGGAGAGCAGGAAAATAGGATTTACAACTACCGGGATACGGGTAGAAAACCAAAACTCTGGCTGGAGAATAAAAGGTGTATAACCACAAATTCTGTTAAGAAAGCCAGGAAAAGATAGGACTTACAACTGCTGGTTTGTAGGCAGAGGCCCAAAACACATTCCGCTGGGGAACAACCCACTGGGAAGCACAAGATATCTGACAAACAGCCAATTCGGGAAGGATCCGAAAAGACAGACTGAATCAAAACACGTCCTAATGAGGATGTAACTCAAATAGGAAAATCCATCCCAATAGATGTGTTGGGAGGAAACGGAAGAAACCGTCATCCACGAGGATATATCTCAGTGGGGAACTGCAGAAGAAAAGACAGACACATTTTCTGCTTATGGGGTTGACTCTATATGGAGAGATTTTAAACACCCGACATCTGCTTGGGGAGATCTGTAAAGAAGATCTGTATCACCATAGCAGGAGACATGACAAACAAAGGATACATGGCAAAAAATGCAACATGAATATCTGAATGTTTATGAATATGCATGAATATGCGTGATTTATGTTTGATGAATGCTGACAAAACAGACAATTCTAACACAAACAGGTTCAGGAACCAAACGTCCGGTATTATACTTCCAGGGGAAAAACCAACTGGAGAGCCAATCTGCGGAGATCTACGTGCTGTAAAGCAAAGATCTGCAGGTACTGCCAAAGAAGCAGAGAATCAGAGATATCGGGAAACATCCCAATCAGGGTACAGAAAGTCACAACGGGCAAAGCGGCCACCAAGACGAATCTGTAGGGGAACAAGAGAAATCTCAAAGTATCTGCAGGGGATCCCAGTGTCAACTGAGAAACAAAGATGCATAAGCACGAGCACGAACTGCTGTAGAAGCAAATCCATATAACTCCGCTGTGGGACAACCCACTGAGGGAGAATGATATCATCCAGGTAGAATCTAACTGCGTAAGCAACTCTACTGGGGAAAACTGTCGGCTACTCTCTTGGGAACAAACCACTGAGGGAGGACAGATCAAATAAGCAGATTCTGCAACGAACCACTCCACTTGGGGAGAATATACATAGCAAACTGATCACGACAAGTAGATTCTGCAATATAAGCCATTCTACTTGGGAGAATATGCAGCAAACTGATCACAACAAGTAGATTCTGCAATACAAGCCACTCTACTGGGGATCACAAACAGTCAGGAAATCAAATCCGTTCACTGGAGGCTAGAGCCATCATCCGACCATACGGGATTGAAGGAGTATTCAACAGGCGAAACTGCCACAACAAACAATCTGCAGACTAAGCTGAGGAAAAGATGATTGAAATACTGGGATATCAACCCAAATCAAAACTGCTGAGTAGGAAAATAAATCCTGCTCTGCTGAAGAGATAAAACTCTGATGGAGAGATAGCAAAAATTCCACAGACGACTTCGCCGGGGAAAAGGTAAAGTACCGGGTATCAAACCACTGACTTACCGAGTCTTCAAAAAGAAAGCGATCATGCTGAGGAAACAGACAGTTCCGCTGGCACACTGCATGGGGAGAAGAGGTAACAACTCCACTTGCAACCCTGGTGGGGATATCAATAATAGCTCTACTCGCGACTCCGAGGGGAGTATCAATCAATCAGTTACACTCATGACTGTGCTGAGGAGACAAATAAAGTCTGGGGGTATCGACCCACTGGAGAAAGTGACGGGGCGCCAGGATGACAAACCATCAACCGCCGAAATTTCTCAAGAAAACACCCATGCTAGGGAGAACTGCTGCTGGAGAGAACAAAGTCTTCAACAACAAATCATTTGCGACTGTACTGGGGAACAATCCCAACAACAACTCTGTTTGAGGAACAACCTCAACAAAGATCTGAAGAAAGAAGATACAGCCAAACCAGGAATATGAACAAATGTCTTACCTGTTGGGAATCATGCCACCCTCGGGAGAGCACTGAGATATTCTTGAGTATCCTTTCAATCTTGTGAATGTTCACTTTGTTTAAAACAACAATTTTGAAAAATTTGATTTGTTTAAAACAATGACATTTTATCAATTTAAAACATGCAAAACATTTGTTGAATTGAAACAAATAAGAGTGCAAATAAATTGGATAAAAAGCTCAAATTGATTTGATAGAATGGTAGTCTGCAAATGGCAAGACTCCATAGATCTGTACAAATTTGAAATCAGTGATATATATTGGAAGAGGGCTACATTGAACATAATGATCCTTTCTCTACCAATTTGAATCTCGATGTATCCGAAGCTTCAGTTGACGACGAATCGAGAATCTTCTGACGAAATGACGACTGATGAACCAGAAAGTCTTGTCAGGATGCAGTTACTTGCCAAATCCCTAATTTTTGCCTAGATTGCCCCAGGGTGAGGTACTCAATCTAGCGGGATGCAAATATATCTTTTTTTCAAGTCTCTAATTTTTGCCTGAATTACCCTTGCGGGTTCTCCACCGAGACGCTCATTTTTGCCTAAGCCGCCCTTTCGGGTTTTCAACTTAGCGAGCTATTCTGTTTTTTTTCATTTGTTTTTTCATTTGCATATACTTTTTTTTTAGGCAAAGTATTTTTTAACTGCATCTGAATTCACAGGACGAGTGAAATCCTCCCCATCCATTGTTGTAAGCATCAAAGCTCCGCCTGAAAAGGCTCTCTTAACAACATATGGACCCTCGTAGTTTGGAGTCCACTTGCCCCTGGAATCGGGCGCGAAAGACAAAACTTTCTTGAGCACAAGGTCACCTTCTCGGAACACACGAGGCTTGACCTTCTTGTCGAATGCTTTCTTCATTCTCTGTTGATATAACTGACCATGGCACATGGCAGTTAAACGCTTCTCTTCAATCAAATTCAACTGGTCATAACGACTTTGAATCCATTCAGCGTCAGTCAACTAGGGACTTGAGGGTATGATTTTTCTTTTTTTCCTTCGGAATTTTTTTGAAAATTTTTTTTCCTGGTTTTTGATTTTTTTATCTTTTTCACCCTCTTTTTTTTTTTTTTTTTTTTTTTTTTTTTTTTTTGATAGCATTTGCAATGCCCCAGTTTGACTGTTTAGCTGATTCTCATGATACAGCTGAATGAGCTTCCTTTGGTGCTCAAGAAGGCGGGTAATCTCGTCAGGAATCCCCTTCAACATCATCTTCCTCTGCCTCAGATACAAGGATTTCAAGATTAGGAGATGGCGTTGGATCACTATGTTCAATGGGTTTAGAAATCCCTGCATAATGATTCTGGATAATGAAAAGCTTTTGAATTTTAAACAAGCAAATCATTTATGCAGATGAAAAAAAGTTGTTTTTGTTTTTCATGGTTTTTTGTGATCACTGATTTCATGCAAAAAGCAAAAAGTGAAAACAAATGGAAAAACAAATGTTTGACAATGCATTAATTGAATGAAAACATCATTGTATTAAATGCTGCCAACAATGTCATCACTTCTCCTTTTGGCATGGGAGAAGGGTTTCAAACAAAATGAACAAATCACGCTGACTTAAGAATGACCGTAGGAACATCCACAGCGACCCAATTGTGGCAGACACCACCAGGAATGATGAAATTGTTCAGATTTTCTGCATCTACTTCCAAGATAGCAGCAGCTTCCTCTTCTGCAGGTTGATCAGCATGGATGAATCCTCCACTGGTGAACAGACCTTGCTCATTGCATGCCCCAGAACCAAAGCCAATGCCAGCCCGGGATCGGTTAACCAGGAATAAATCCATCAACAGGAATAAATCCATCAACAGGAATAAATCCATCAACAGGAATAAATCCATCAACAACACTAAGGCTGGCAAAATATCCTCCTCGAGTTCACAACTCTCTTGCTCAAAATGATCCATCAATCTGGCAGAGATGGTTCTGGTATAATACCGGCGAAGTGCGTCTTCAAAATAAATGAAGATCGCAGGGTCAGACCACAGGACGGGAGACCGGAACAAAGCACCTGTTTATGCAAATGATGCATGAAGTGTTTATGCATATGCTTGTTTTTTATCAAAGGAACCCGAGGGTTTTATTTGCAAACTTTGAAATATTTAAGCATTTTGATCATACATGAGAATATCTCATCAGATATATCAGGTGAAAAAAATTTTCCCGGTTTTTTCATGTTTTGAAAATTTTTGCAAATAAACTCCTTTGAGTTCCTTGAAAATTTTCTTTTTTCTGATGACATGGATGTAGATGAATGTATGAATGCATGAATGCAACAATCACACTCAAGGATCAAGCAAAGCACGCCAAACAAAGGTCGTGGGAAAGCTCTATGTATCCCTAATATCAATCATCCATTTTGGTGGATTTAGGTTTTCACCTTATCGACACCCAAGTTCCATTGATATTAACGGTACATGAACCGGTTCTAACATTCTTAATATCAACCAGCCGCTTTGGTGGATTTTAGGTTTTACACCTGATCCGGGATCCATTGATATTAACAATGTTTGAACGACTCAACCACGAATCACGGGTTTGTTGAGAGTCACGAGCATGGAGTCTCGGTTAAGAACCGCCCAAAGGGAGTGTACTAGGGTTTAAACCTGCCAGACATGTTCTATCAGAGGTTCCCATAATCATCGTTCCATCTTTCGAATATTATCGGAGGAACGAATACTCGCATTCCAAGAATATTCTCAAGAGAAACTCTCATGAGTGTAGTATCGCGTAACAATCGTATCAGAACTGACATCTGAACGACCTCCGCACTACGGTCCTAAAAATAGGCCAAGATGGGTTTGGTAAACTAAGGTCCTTGGCTTCTGCGGAACATGATTGAAAGAATAATGCCTAACCACAAATAACTTGTGTGACATTATTAGTTCAACATGACCTCCACCAAGTGAATGGACTCGCAAGTCAACTGGCTAAGGACTACTCCACACCAGTCAACAAGACTATGCCATTCTCCTATCCTAGAGTGCACTCGAGTTCGGGTATAGAACTCATCTCACAGATCACCAAAGCAAATAGCAAATGTATATCAAGCAATTCACACATTACAATCAATACAGTTATCCCAAATTGTACAAAAATATGTCAGATAAACAATAATAATATATCACAACAAGGGTGAAAAGTAGGCAATACCACCAAGGATCTAACTCCCCAGCAGAGTCGCCACTTTTCTGTGACGGTGTATTCGTCGCTATATGATCTATTGATTAAACCATAAGCTAAGAGATACGTTGAAATTTCGAGTCGCCACCGCACTTTTATTTATCCAAAGGACTGGCTAAAAAGCGAACAAAAGCCTAAGAAGTTTTACACGTAGAAAACTAATAAAAAGATCAGAGATTCTGGGTAAGGGGTAAATTACGCAATGGGAAGGTGTTAGGCACCCACTACGTCCTAGGTACTCCTAGGGAGCCCTTTTCACACTTGTTATGCTAAATTGTTATTTGTTATGACATAAGTATTGTGCAAACATGATTGGGATGATGAGAAAAGAATATACATTTTATTGGGTTATTGGGTTTGAACGGATGAACCCGCTGCCTACGTACCTTCCATCAAAGGTAAGGATCAAAACGCCGTAGTTCGGCTAAAAGATTTCCAAAAGTGGGTTAGGTTCAATTTTAGAACACAAACCCTAGGTCTTACGTTATCCACGGGAGAAAACTCAACCTTATACAAACAACAACGTCCACCATGTGAGAACAGCTTCAACTTGTCAGAGAGGGGTTAACCCTATAATAGGCAAGGAAGACTTACAATTCAATCACTAAAGACAGAAGGTGAGATTAACATCAACCACTAAGATAAATCAAACCTATAGCTCATGTATGAAAGCATTAATGGACAAAGCCAAAACAAGTGAATGAGTGAAGTTACTGATTATGATTATGAAAATGGAGTCAAAGTATAGTTAAGATCAATTCAAAGAAGTATTATGAAATGAGTTTGAAAAAGTCAAGGACTTGAGTCCAGGTTTTTAGTTAGAAAACAATGAGAATGTTTGCACAACACTTATGTCAAGTTTAAAAGATAAAGTGTGAAAAGTCTAGGACATAGTGAATGATGAATGGATGAAGGATGGATAGTAAAACTTCTTAGAAGGTTCACTTCTTGAGATCATATGGGAGATGATTCAAGTGTGTCCTTTGGAATGGCAATTAGTAATAGCAAACAAGCAAAACAAGCAAAAGCGGATATCGGATGCCAATCACTGGTCTTATACCAATCTCCTAAAACAAAACGGGATATCAGATGCCACTCAATGGTCTTACACTAATCTCCACAGGCAAAGAAATAAAAAGCGGATACCGGATACCAATAAATGGATTTACACCAGTCTCCTAAAACAGAACAGGATATCAGAGGCCACTCAATGGACTTACACCAATCTCCTCAAAAGAAAAACAAGAATGAAACATGGAAGTTAACTGCCAATCTATCTGGACTTAGGTTAACCCCACAGTATGCTCACAGGAAATCCAATGCCACATCACAGGGACTTACAATGGATCCTCACATATAAGAACAAGAGCAACAATATGATCACAGGAATGCAAATGCCAACTTACAGGGACTTATAATTGCAACCTCTCACATAAACAGATGAACAAACTATGATCACAGGAAAGCAGATGCCAACTTACAGGGACTTATAACTGCAACCTCACATACAACATCAAACAGATCAAATTATGATCACAGGACAACAGATGCCAACTTACAGGGACTTATAACTGTATCCTCACATACAAACAGATAAACAGAAAATATGAGTGACCAATGAGGTCTTACACTCTATCCTTCCATATCACAGGAACAAAGGCCAAAACAATGGACTTACAATTGTCCTCCATGGGCAAACAACAATGATAGCATCACAAAAGCAAATGAGATGATCATGCACTAATGGCAATTGATGATGATGATAAATGCATAGCATACAGGCAAGCAAGTGCATATGAAGCAATCAATCAATCAATGAATAACAAACAGCACACTCTATAGCCAAACAATGGGGGGCTCACACAAGAGGGTTTGACTTTTGAAAGTCCACTGTAATAGGTGAAGGTCGCTCTTAACCTGGCCATTGAGGGGCTCAGGTGAAGCAGATAAAAAGGAGATGAGGGGTGTGCCTCATTGCTTCTATCTCAGATCAGAGAGAGCATTAAAGAAAGTGTGGGAGTTCAGGAAGTAGGAACTCTCTCCACATTATTGACTCGATTAGATCTTGGGTATTTATCTCAATGCTTCAACCATGTAATGGGAGCAAAGAGAGGACACACTGAATAGTGGGGGATAGATTGCGTATCCCTACCTTCCACCAATTGCCTTACTTGAAGGACTTTTCCTGCTTGGGACAATTTTAAACACACACAGGCATTGCCTCTTAAGGAGGACTTCAGACAGTTTGCCCGGTCAAATAACAGACCGGGTCTCCAGACTACATGAAGAAGAAGTATTTATACCTCAAAGCAAATGCTAAATAGCAAAGCAAGCAATCAAGTTCAAAGAACTTAGGCAACTAAAGTACCTGAAAAAGTCAAACTCATTAGTAAACAAGTCAACAGTCAAAATCAAAGGAAATAACCCAATAGTCAACCACAGAGGGACCAATTGTGCAAGGCACAAAGACTCAAGCATATGAGTCAACCTACAAAACAAGGGTTAGCACATGATAAACAAACCAACTCAATCAAAATTGAAAGGTCTTTGGGGCATTGGTGTTCAACCTGAAACAGATGAACTCAACATAAGCTTAGAAGACCACTAGGACTAGCCTAGGGTCAGAGATGAAAGAAAAAGTCAAAGCAGCAGGGGAAAGTCAACCCAAACCAAGTTTAAACATTCAAGAAGCATTCTCAATTGGATTCATAATTATATCATGCATCATGGTCATTTCATATGCAAAAGGATGCAAAGCATGGCAAGAGAAGCATACAAAAGTCAACAGCAAAGACTTCATTCAAAAGTCAACTCAAACAATCCCAAAAATTATGAAATAAATCACACTCAATCCTAACATCTAACACAGCAAGCATGTCAAATTTCATGGCATTTGGATGAGAGGAAGGCAGTCAAGTAAAATCATGAAGTCAAACCAAATTCAAGTAAGCATGGTGAAAGTCAACAAGCATGGGTCAACTTCAAAAAATCATATCAATTTGAAAACAGAAGAGAAATGAATGAGATTAACACCAATGCAAAGCTTGAGATGTCTAGTTATCACATATGAAATTTCAAGGTCATACAATAAGATTTGAGAATTTCACAAAAGATTTGGCAATGCATAGCACAAAAAGTCAACAAATGACCAAATATGGAAGAAAATTCACAATCAAATGGAAAACAGCATGATTAATTCCAGGAAAATTCATACACAAACTAGACATGTGATAGATGGTTCATGCAAAATTTGGGGTCATTTGGATAGGAGGAAGCATGTGAACAAAAATTGGGAAAATACATGATCATGGTATAGCACCAAATGTAACACATAACTTCAAAAAATCATAACTCTCAATCCACAAATGATAAATGCACAAACTTTATATGGAAATGAAGGTCAATGTGTCTAGTTTCACCACAAAAAATTTCAAAGGCAAAGGATATAACATGAGTATTTCACAATTGAAATGGCACAATGTATCATTTGAGCATACATGTTGGGAAAACAATTATCATTTAAAATCCAGCCACTGAAAAAATTAATTAAAATTCACCATAAAATAGAGGACACATTCATGAGTTTAATGCAAAAAATCCCACAATTTTTGGAGTCAAAATGAATTAAAAATGAATTATGGAAGTTGAGTGATGTTTGAAGCAAAAATGAACAAAATGCATGGCAATGTTGGTCAACTAAGGAGTCAACGGATGGCAAAGATGTAAATAGTGGAGCCACTTAACAAAACTGCAGCGTTTTGATGGGGGAAACGAAATGTTCCTATTGGCTCTCAGCCAATGGAACAGTGTAATGCGCCAATGAGCTCAAATTCTGGTTTTTCAAAACCCTAAGGTTTCTAACAGCAAGGTTTTGCAAGCAAACAACAATCATTTTCAAACAACATCAACCATCATCAACAAATAAACATGGCAAGCACAATTCAAAGGATTTCTGGGCAGTTCAAAAATAGCAAACAGCAGGGCATTCATGTCAACCTCATGCAAGTTCATCAATCATCAAACAAGTTTCGAATAACACTCATAACAGCATAGCATTGAACATCAATGTTCCTCATTCAACCAACACATGAACAACAGCACATAGCAACATCTATTTCATCATCATGAACTCAATCAAAAATGAGCATCAAGCAAGCAGCATCATGACATGAACAACAAAGCAACACCAGCATGAGGAATTCTAGGCAAGTTTATGATTCATACACAACAGCAGGGGTAGACATTCAACATCAATGCTCAACATTCACACAGGCAACTTCAGACAGACATAATGAACAGCATGGCCAATGGAACATCAAGCAAACTTTAACCAACAACCAAACAAACAGTAATCCTGGAAATTCTGGGCAGCATAGGTTTGAACAGCAAGCATAAACTCATCATCACCATAAGCTCGAAAATTCATCATGCCCAGAATTAAAATATGAGTATAGTAGTGTAATCCTCATGCATCACACATACACAATCCATTCATGGTTTTCAGGAAAAACACAGCATCACAGCAAATCGAAAGAAAAATACATTCAAGCATAAAAATGAAAACTCATATTTCTCTCAGCATAACCAACCATTTCAAACCATTTAAAGTTCATGATAATCAGCACAACACAAACTAGCTAAAGCATATCATGGCATAGAGAATGAAGAGATCGAGATTTTTACTTGGTTATGAAGAAATGGAGGAAACAGTGATGTTTTGAGGTTGTTGTGCTGAAACAGGTGGCTCTTATGCTTGGCAATGTTGAATGTTTGAAGAAAACCAGCTCACCCTTGCTTGAAACTCTCAAATCTTGAGTTCACCATTGTCATGCTCATTGAAAACAGAGCCAGGAGGGAGCTGCACAGGTGTGGTTTCACACTTGGAATGGGCTTGTTATGATGATGGATGATGAAGAAAACAAGAGGAAGCTCGAGGGTTTTGGGATTTTTTGCAGAAAATCACTTTGAGCAAAATGCACTATGTGAGAGTGAGAGAGAATTCTGGTTGGTGGCTGCAGCTTCTAGGGTTGTCAATTGGCAGAAAAATGCCCTTATATGTGCTGTTTAACTTCTACTAATGACAAGCTAAACCTGCTTAAGCTTAATGAAGTAATTTGCCAAAAGTTGCTAAACTTGCATAAGTGTGAAATGGAGGTGCATTTGTGGTCGAGTGGGCTGGGCACAGGCTGCAGAAGAACATTGCAAAATGCTGTTTGTGGTTGTACATGTACTGCTGTACTGGTTTTGCTTTATGAAGCTTCTTGCCAATTTTCAAATTTTAGCATTTGGTCCAAAAATGATGGCATAAGGGTGAAATGAACATGGTTTAGGAATTGGAACAAGTCACAAATATGATTTAGAACATTTCCCAATTGGCAAAATCAAGAAAAAGTCAAAGAAACAAAAAGTCAAAGTTTGGTCAAACTTTGAATTTAAATGAAGAGGTCCAAAAATGCCATTTTGAATGGTAAGGTTTTAGGTCATGAAATTTATATTTTTGGAAAGAGGAGGAAAAATGTGGTTTGTAGGAAAAAACCCCACCAAATTTGGCCTTATGGTTTGAGAGATATGGCTTGTTGAAGTTCAAAAATTGATGAAAATGATTTGATCATATCTTGACAACCACACATGGGATTTTGATGTTCTTGGACTTTTTGAAAATGGGAAGACAAGATCTTCAACTTTCATGTTGGGCAAAAATTCATTTGGAGCTTGTATCATGATGTAAGTTTAAGATCAAGAAGTTTCCATTTTTGGCAGTTGAAATTACAGGTCCACTTTCTATTTCTGGAAATTTTCTGTTTTGACTTGATTTTCTTCCATGATGAGGTTGAACATGATAGATGAGGCTTATACAAGTATGAATGAACTTCTTCAAATCAATTCTATCCATCAAATCTCTGATTAAATCCACAGTTGACCAAGTTTGACTTTTCTAGGGTTTTGAGTGACTGGACCACTTCTGATGAATTCCAAACCCTAATTCCTTGAGAACTTGACTTCAAATAATGTCCTAAGATGTATGAACCTTTGATTATTGATCATCGTGCCCAAATTCTGCAAGAATGGCCACCATCCATTGCTTTGACTGATCAATGACTGACTTTGACCTAATTGCTGATGATTGCTTCAACTGCAAGCAACAAGGTTAAACTGACAATATTTTTGTACTTTTTGAATAATAAACATATGAAAGCAAAGATATACAAATGCAAAGTATGCTTGGTGATCAAGAAACAACCCACAAGGCAACCTACCCACTAGGAGGGTACAAAGGCAAGCAATGATCCTTGAGGTTATGATATGAATGACATGGGCCATGAGGGATCTTAGGGCCAAAATTGGGGTCTTACACTCCTCCTCCTACTCCTCCTACTATTCCTACTCCTACTCCTACTCCTACTCCTACTCCTTCTCCTCCTCCTCCTCCTTCTCCTTCTCCTTCTCCTTCTTCCTTCTTCCTTTCTTCTTCTTCTTCTTATTCTTATTCTTCTTCTTC
>NW_026113502.1:0-20490 GCF_024323335.1 Lathyrus oleraceus
GGAAATCACATGGCAAGAAAACTAACTTCTCTAACCAAAATTCACACTTCGACAGTTTAGCAAATAACTTCTTTTCTCGCAGCACTCCTAAAACCACTCTCAATGCTCAGCATGCTCTTCTTCAGATTTCGAATACACCAAAATGTCATCAATAAACACCACAACAAACTGATCTAAGTACGGATGGAAAAATCCTATTCATATACTCCATAAATACTCCAGGTGCATTAGTCACACCAAAAGGCATTACAGAATACTCATAATGTCCATACCTTGTTCTGAAAGCAGTCTTCTGAATATCTTCAGTTTTCACACGTATCTGATGATACCCAGATCTCAAATCTATTTTGCTGAACACACTAGCACCAACCAATTGATCCATCAAATCATCAATCCTCGGCAAAGGATACCGATTCTTGATCGTCACTTTATTCAGTTGCCTGTAGTCCACACACAACCTCATAGTACCTTCTTTCTTCTTAACCAACAACACTGGTGCACCCCACGGTGACACACTCGGACGAATAAATTTCTTATCCAACAAATCTTCCAACTGACTCTTCAATTCAGCTAGCTCAACAGCAGACATACGATAAGGAGCCATCGATATCGGTCTAGTACCAGGTACCAAATCAATCGAGAACTCAACTTCACGCTCTGGCGGCAATTCATTCACTTCTTCCGGAAACACATCAGGAAAATCACACACCACAGCGAGATCGCCAATCACCAGTTTATCTTTAGCTTCCAAGGTTGCTAACAGCATAAACAACTCGCCCCATCTGCTACTTCTTCATTCACCTGCCTTGCTGATAGAAACAAACTCTTCCCTTCCTCAATCTCAGGAAATATCACCGTCTTATCAAAACAGTTGATAGAAACTCGGTTAAACACCAACCAGTTCATACCCAAGATAACGTCAATCTGCACTAATGGAAGACACACAAGGTCCATCCTAAAGTCTCTACCAAAAATACTCAAAGGGACAACTCAACAAACCGAAGTAGTAGTCACTGAACCCTTCGCAGGAGTATCAATCACCATACTTCCAAGCATCTCAGATATCTCTAACTTAAGTTTCACAGCACAATCCATAGATATAAAAGAATGAGTCGCACCTGTGTCAATAATAGCTACAAGAGGAAAGCCATTAATATAACACGTACCTCGGATCAAACGATCATCTGCAAAAGTCTCAGAACCTCATAAAGCAAAAACCTTGCCTCCCGACTGATTCTCTTTCTTCGGCTTAGGACACTGTGGACTGATATGACCCACTCTCCACAGTTGAAGCAAGTCACAGTCTTCAACCGGCAATCTGCAGCCAAATGACCACCTTTCCCACACTTGAAACACTTCTTCTCATTACTGGTACACTCATGGATACGATGTCCAGCCTGACCACATCTGTAACACTTAGCAGGAGCACTAGAGTCTCCCCCACTAGGCCTCTTCATCCCACTCTGTCTCTGAAAACCTTTGCCAGCTGCATACGGTTTTCCACGATCAATCTGATTCTTGCCTTCCTATCAACCCTCTGCTGATAACTCTCAGCTCTAGCCTTGGAATCCTGCTCAAAAATCCTGCAACAGTCAACCAAATCAGAAAACACTCTAATCCTCTGATATCCAATCGCCTGCTTGATCTCGGGACGCAACCCGTTCTCAAACTTCACACACTTTGAAAATTCCCCAGCAGCCTCAGCATAGGGAGTATAATACTTAGACAACTCTGTGAACTTAGCAGCATACTCAGTAACAGACCTGTTACCCTGCTTCAATTCCAAGAACTCAATTTCTTTCTTTCCTCTGACATCCTCGGGAAAATACTTCCTCAGAAATCTCTCTCTGAACACAGTCCAAGTAATCTCAGCATCTCCAGCAGCTTCCAACTCAGTGCGAGTAGCAACCCACCAATCATCAGCTTCTTCTGACAGCATATGTGTACCGAACCTGACCTTCTGGTTATCAGCACACTCAGTTACTCTGAAGATCCTCTCTATCTCCTTCAACCACTTCTGAGCACCATCTGGATCGTATGCCCCTTAAACATTGGAGGATTGTTCTTCTGGAACTCACTCAACTGACGAGCAGCTCCCATTCCCATAACATTCGGATTTCCTCCAAGTACTCCAGCTAGCATACCCAGAGCCTCAGCAATTGCAGCATCATCTCTACCTCTTCCAGCCATCTCTATTCTGAAAACCCAAACAAACTAAACAAATAAGTACTGATAGGGTTACACAACACCTATCCCGTACAGGGGAAACAGAATAACTACGACTCGACACGACCGACTATGCTCTGATACCACTAATGTAACACCCTTCTAAATACCCCAAATTATTATAATTAAAATAACAATATATTCATCAGAGTAATTATGCCCCGAAGGGTGTCACACAATCATTTCACTACATTCATCAAAGGTCCTGTCATGCTCATTATTTAAATCAAAATAAGGTCTTTTGCATAATTCGCAGCGGAATCAAGTCAACATCAATGTAAAACATGTAACACACTAACATGTAAATATCCAACAACCAATATCAAATTAGTTAAAACATTCCCTCCCGATGTTACATCTATCAGAGCATGACCCATAAGAAACTACTCTAGACTCCAAGCATAAGCTTCTACTCAACTCATTTCTCGTTACCTGAAAAATAGGCGTAAGGGTGAGTTCCTCAATCAATATAATAAGCATTATAGAACAACATGTAATGCCAAGTAATTAACACATTAATTCACCCTAATTAGACTACGCATTTCCCCCCCCCCCCCCCCCCCCCCCCCTCCCCCAGCCAGTAATATCCATTCAAACATCATAATCAACGGTACAATCTCCATCATATTCAATCATTGACAACACAACACCACACACATATGATACTGGAATACATCCATTCATATCATATGCCATACATTCATTATGCAATGAGACTCTATGCATGCGGTACCGACTATTTGTGAACATATAGTTCAACCTCACCGTCCAAATCCAGGCACGGCTACCAAGCTCACTAGTCCCACTCATTTGAGACATAGTGACTCACTCACTAATTCCTCACCATGGGAATTAGCTACCACCCCAAATGGGCCATGAAATGCACGCTAATCACCTAGCATGCAAACATCAACAACAACAATCAAATGATATACTCACTAATTCCTCACCATGGGAATTAGCTACCACCCCAAATGGGCCACAACATGCATGCTAATCACCTAGCAATGCAACATCAACAATAATCAAGAATAGACACATGCTTACACTCTAAGCCATAATACAGTCTATTCACAAACGTACACATTCACATCATCATGTATACCATCACACATTATCAACATAATTAATCACAAAAGCATATCATATCATGCCACATAATCAACACAGTATTAGCCCGCTCTACTAATACCTATACCACTCAAAACAACGGGAAATGATCCCTACAACATCATATCTCAGCTAAGTACATCACTCAGCCTAAACAACCAAAAACTGCACAACAACAGTTCAGGAAAATCCCAACTCTGCCCATACGCGTACTGTCCATGCCATACGCGTATTGCCCAAACCTGGCCAACTCCATACGCGTAATGCCTACTCTCTTACGCGTATTGCGCATTTCCTCGCCCAACTCATACGCGTATCACCTGTCTCATACGCGTATGCTACGCGTAACAACTTCCCATTACGCGTACCAACAGAGACCAATTCACGTTCAAAATGCCATCTTTTCCACCCATACGCGTAAGGCTCCCCCCATACGCGTACCAACATCTCATACGCGTATTGCCTAGTGCCATACGCGTATGACCAGAGATCAGAATTCTCAGATCTGCAATGGCTTTCTCTGCTACGAGATCTACCCAATTCAACCTTCTACAATCCAATTTTTACACAAACCTTCCTATTGTCTAATTAAGACAGATCCTATTCGATTCCACAAGGTCTAACATTTCCACACTAATTCCTACGAATTCTTCAATTATATTCCAATTTTCGTTCATCTCAACAGTTCACAAATTCAACATGTATCATCCAATCAGAGGTAAAACAATGGTCTATTACTACCCAGTACATATCATCCCATAATACCCGTTAATCGATGATAAACCCCCCTTACCTGAGTTAATCCGGCAGCTTCTGAGCTCCAAGCTTCTCCTTCCTTCAACCTTCGTTCTTGTTTCTCTTTTGCCCTTTCTGCCTCTTTTCCCTTTTCACGTGAAAACCTTTTTCCAAAAAAATTGGGACTTTTATTATTCCAACTTATATACTCCAATAATATTATTCCACTAAATAATTATCCCAATAATTATTATTCCAAAATAATAATAATAATATTCAAATATTCTAATTAAATTAATAAACATATTATTAATTTAATTTAAATAAATACATATTATTATCGGGGTGTTACAACTCTCCCCCACTAAAAGAGTTTTCGTCCTCGAAAACATACCTCAAGCGAACAACTCCGGATAAGACTCCTTCATCTGACTCTCGAGTTCCCAAGTCACATTGCCACCTGCTGGTCCTCCCCAAGCTACCTTCACTAAGGCAATCTCTTTACCCCGCAACTGCTTCAACTCTCGATCCTCAATCCTCATAGGTGATGTTTCAACAGTCAGGTTATCTCTCACCTGTACATCATCTACTTGGACTACATGCGACGGATCATGAATGTACCTCCTCAACTGAGACACATGAAAAACATCATGCAAATTCGCAAGCGACGGCGGTAAAGCGATACGATAGGCTACCTCTCCTATCCTCTCCAAAATCTGATAAGGACCAATAAATCGAGGTGTCAACTTCTTCGACTTCAAAGCTCGACCAACACCAGTTATCGGAGTAACACGAAGAAACACATGGTCTCCCTCTTGAAACTCAAGTGACTTCCTCCTCTTATCATGATAACTCTTCTGACGACTCTGAGCAATTCTCATCTTCTCCTGAATCATCTTAATCTTTTCCGTAGTGTTGAACAATCTCCGGTCCAACCACAACACTCTCACCGGACTCATACCAACATAAAGGCGTCCGACATCTCCTACCATACAAAGCTTCAAACGGTGCCATACCAATACTCGAATGAAAACTATTGTTGTAGGTGAACTCAATCAAAGGCAAATAACAATCCCAAGCACCTCCTTTTCTAAAAACACAAGCTCTCAAAAGATCCTCTAATGACTGAATCGTCCTCTCAGTCTGACCATCAGTCTGCGGATGATATGCAGAACTCAATCTCAGCTTAGTTCCCAAAGCTCTCTGCAAACCTTCCCAAAATTTCGATGTAAATCTAGGATCTCTGTCCGAAACGATACTCGACGGAATACCATGCAAACTTACAATCTTCTCAATATACAACTCGGCTAATCTCTCTAATGGATAATCCATTCTGATCGGAATGAAATGAGCCGACTTCGTCAACTATCAACAATCACCCAAATAGCCTCAAAACTCTTACTTGTCCTCGGCAAACCAGAAACAAAATCCATACTGATACTATCCCACTTCCACTCTGGAATAGCCAACGGTTGCATTAGCCCAGACGGCTTCTGATGCTCAATCTTCGACTTCTGACAAGTCAAACAGGAATACACAAAACTTGCAATTTCTTTCTTCATTCCCGGCCACCAAAACAACTTTTCAAATCATGATACATTTTCGTAGCTCCAGGATGAATACTCAAACCACTACGATGTCCTTCTTCAAGAATACTCTTCTTAAGTCCTGTAACATCTGGAATACACACCCGATTACCAAATCTCAAAACACCATTCTCATCAACTCGGAATTCACCACCTTGACCTTGATTCACTAAAGTCAACTTATCAACTAAAAGTGCATCGGATTTCTGACCCTCTCTGATCTCATCCAAACCCACTTGTTAACTTCAACATTCCCAATTTAACACTATTGTGAGTACTCTCACACACCAAACTCAAGTCTCTAAACTGCTCAATTAAATCCAATTCCTTAACCATTAACATAGACATATGCAATGATTTCCGACTCAATGCATCAGCTACTACGTTTGCTTTACCCGGATGGTAATTCAAACCAAAATCATAATCCTTCAGAAATTCTAACCATCTTCTCTGTCTCATATTCAGCTCTTTCTGATCAAACAAATACTTTAAACTCTTATGGTCACTGAAAACTTCAAATCTTGACCCATACAAATAATGCCTCCATAACTTAAGAACAAATACCACAGCTGCCAACTCTAAATCATGTGTCGGATAGTTCCTCTCATGAACCCTTAACTGTCTCGAAGCATAAGCTATAACCTGCTTATCCTGCATCAACACACCACCTAAACCCAACAACGAAGCATCACAGTAAACCTCAAAGATTCTGACGGACTCGGTAATATCAGAATAGGAGCAGTAGTTAACCTTCTCTTTAACTCTTGGAAACCTTCTTCACATTTTGAGTCCCAAACAAATGCTTGCCCCTTTCTGGTCAACATCGTCAACGGTAACGCCAACTTAGAGAATCCCTCAATAAACTTCCTATAGTAACCTGCCAGTCCAAGAAAACTTCTTATCTCAGAAACTGACTTCGGAGCTTCCCACTTAGACACCGCTTCTATCTTAGAAGGATCAACAGCAACACCACCTCTGGAAATCACATGGCCAAGAAAACTAACTTCTTCTAACCAAAATTCACACTTCGACAGTTTAGCAAATAACTTCTTTTCTCGCAGCACTCCTAAAACCACTCTAAAATGCTCAGCATGCTCTTCTTCAGATTTCGAATACACCAAAATGTCATCAATAAACACCACAACAAACTGATCTAAGTACGGATGAAAATCCTATTCATATACTCCATAAATACTCCAGGTGCATTAGTCACACCAAAAGGCATCACAGAATACTCATAATGTCCATACCTTGTTCTGAAAGCAGTCTTCTGAATATCTTCAGTTTTCACACGTATCTGATGATACCCAGATCTCAAATCTATTTTGCTGAACACACTAGCACCAACCAATTGATCCATCAAATCATCAATCCTCGGCAAAGGATACCGATTCTTGATCGTCACTTTATTCAGTTGCCTGTAGTCCACACACAACCTCATAGTACCTTCTTTCTTCTTAACCAACAACACTGGTGCACCCCACGGTGACACACTCGGACGAATAAATTTCTTATCCAACAAATCTTCCAACTGACTCTTCAATTCAGCTAGCTCAACAGCAGACATACGATAAGGAGCCATCGATATCGGTCTAGTACCAGGTACCAAATCAATCGAGAACTCAACTTCACGCTCTGGCGGCAATTCATTCACTTCTTCCGGAAACACATCAGGAAAATCACACACCACAGCGAGATCGCCAATCACCAGTTTATCTTTAGCTTCCAAGGTTGCTAACAGCATAAACAACTCCGCCCCATCTGCTACTTCTTCATTCACCTGCCTTGCTGATAGAAACAAACTCTTCCCTTCCTCAATCTCAGGAAATATCACAGTCTTATCAAAACAGTTGATATAAACTCGGTTAAACACCAACCAGTTCATACCCAAGATGACGTCAATCTGCACTAATGGAAGACACACAAGGTCCATCCTAAAGTCTCTACCAAATATACTCAAAGGACAACTCAAACAAACGAAGTAGTAGTCACTGAACCCTTCGCAGGAGTATCAATCACCATACTTCCAAGCATCTCAGATATCTCTAACTTAAGTTTCACAGCACAATCCATAGATATAAAAGAATGAGTCGCACCTGTGTCAATAATAGCTACAAGAGGAAAGCCATTAATATAACACGTACCTCGGATCAAACGATCATCTGCAAAAGTCTCAGAACCTCATAAAGCAAAAACCTTGCCTCCCGACTGATTCTCTTTCTTCTGCTTAGGACACTGTGGACTGATATGACCCACCTCTCCACAGTTGAAGCAAGTCACAGTCTTCAACCGGCAATCTGCAGCCAAATGACCACCTTTCCCACACTTGAAACACTTCTTCTCATTACTGGTACACTCATGGATACGATGTCCAGCCTGACCACATCTGTAACACTTGGCAGGAGCACTAGAGTCTCCCCCACTAGGCCTCTTCATCCCACTCTGTCTCTGAAAACCTTTGCCAGCAGCATACGGTTTTCCACGATCAATCTGATTCTTGCCTTCCTATCAACCCTCTGCTGATAACTCTCAGCCCTAGCCTTGGAATCCTGCTCAAAAATCCTGCAACAGTCAACCAAATCAGAAAACACTCTAATCCTCTGATATCCAATCGCTTGCTTGATCTCGGGACGCAACCCGTTCTCAAACTTCACACACTTTGAAAATTCCCCAGCAGCCTCAGCATAGGGAGTATAATACTTAGACAACTCTGTGAACTTAGCAGCGTACTCAGTAACAGACCTGTTACCCTGCTTCAATTCCAAGAACTCAATTTCTTTCTTTCCTCTGACATCCTCGGGAAAATACTTCCTCAGAAATCTCTCTCTGAACACAGTCCCAAGTAATCTCAGCATCTCCAGCAGCTTCCAACTCAGTGCGAGTAGCAACCCACCAATCATCAGCTTCTTCTGACAGCATATGTGTACCGAACCTGACCTTCTGGTTATCAGCACACTCAGTTACTCTGAAGATCCTCTCTATCTCCTTCAACCACTTCTGAGCACCATCTGGATCGTATGCCCCCTTAAACATTGGAGGATTGTTCTTCTGGAACTCACTCAACTGACGAGCAGCTCCCATTCCCATAACATTCGGATTTCCTCCAAGTACTCCAGCTAGCATACCCAGAGCCTCAGCAATTGCAGCATCATCTCTACCTCTTCCAGCCATCTCTATTCTGAAAACCCAAACAAACTAAACAATAAGTACTGATAGGGTTACACAACGCCTATCCCGTACAGGGGAAACAGAATAACTACGACTCGACACGACCGACTATGCTCTGATACCACTAATGTAACACCCTTCTAAATACCCCAAATTATTATAATTAAAATAACAATATATTCATCAGAGTAATTATGCCCCGAAGGGTGTCACACAATCATTTCACTACATTCATCAAAGGTCCTGTCATGCTCATTTATTTAATCAAAATAAGGTCTTTTGCATAATTCGCAGCGGAATCAAGTTCAACATCGATGTAAAACATGTAACACTATACATGTAATTATCCAACACCAATATCAAATTAGTTAAAACATTCCCTCCCGATGTTACATCTATCAGAGCATGACCCATAAGAAACTACTCTAGACTCCAAGCATAAGCTTCTACTCAACTCATTTCTCGTTACCTGAAAAATAGGCGTAAGGGTGAGTTCCTCAATCAATATAATAAGCATTATAGAACAACATGTAATGCCAAGTAATTAACACATTAATTCACCCTAATTAGACTACGCATTCAGCCAGTAATATCCATTCAAACCTCATAATCAACGGTACAATTCTCCATCATATTCAATCATTGACAACACAACACACAACACACATATGATACTGGAATACATCCATTCATATCATATGCCATACATTCATTATGCAATGAGACTCTATGCATGCGGTACCGACTGTTTGTGAACATATAGTTCAACCTCACCGTCCAAATCCAGGCACGGCTACCAAGCTCACTAGTCCCACTCATTTGAGACATAGTGACTCACTCACTAATTCCTCACCATGGGAATTAGCTACCACCCCAAATGGGCCACAACATGCATGCTAATCACCTAGCAATGCAACATCAACAATAATCAAGAATAGACACATGCTTACACTCTAAGCCATAATACAGTCTATTCACAAACGTACACATTCACATCATCATGTATACCATCACACATTATCAACATAATTAATCACAAAAGCATATCATATCATGCCACATAATCAAACACAGTATTAGCCCGCTCTACTAATACCTATACCACACTCAAAACAACGGGAAATGATCCCTACAACATCATATCTCAGCTAAGTACATCACTCAGCCTAAACAACCAAAAACTGCACAACAACAGTTCAGGAAAATCCCAACTCTGCCCATACGCGTACTGTCCATGCCATACGCGTATTGCCCAAACCTGGCCAACTCCATACGCGTACTGCCTACTCTCTTACGCGTATTGCGCATTTCCTCGCCCAACTCATACGCGTATCACCTGTCTCATACGCGTATGCTACGCGTAACAACTTCCCATTACGCGTACCAACAGAGACCAATTCACGTTCAAAATGCCATCTTTTCCACCCATACGCGTAAGGCTTCCCCCCATACGCGTACCAACATCTCATACGCGTATTGCCTAGTGCCATACGCGTATGACCAGAGATCAGAATTCTCAGATCTGCAATGGCTTTCTCTGCTACGAGATCTACCCAATTCAACCTTCTACAATCCAATTTTTACACAAAATTCCTTCCTATTGTCTAATTCAGAACAGATCCTATTCGATTCCACAAGGTCTAACATTTCCACACTAAATTCCTACGAATTCTTCAATTATATTCCAATTTTCGTTCATCTCAACAGTTCACAAATTCAACATGTATCATCCAATCAGAGGTAAAACAATGGTCTATTACTACCCAGTACATATCATCCCATAATACCCGTTAATCGATGATAAACCCCCCTTACCTGAGTTAATCCGGCAGCTTCTGAGCTCCAAGCTTCTCCTTCCTTCAACCTTCGTTCTCTGGTTCTCTTTCTGCCCTTTCTGCCTCTTTTCCCTTTTCACGTGAAAACCTTTTTCCAAAAAAATGGGTCCACTATATACTCCAATAATATTATTCCACTAAATAATTATCCCAATAATTATTATTCCAAAATAATAATAATAATAATTCAAATATTCTAATTAAATTAATAAACATATTATTAATTTAATTTAAATAAATACATATTATTATCGGGGTGTTACATAGTAGGGATCAATTCCCATTGTTTTGAGTAGTATAGGTATTAGTGGAGTGTGCTAATACTGTGTTTGATTATGCGGCATGACATGATATGCTTTTGTGATAAAATGTGTTGATGATGTGTGATGGTATGCATGATGCTGTGAATGTATCAGTTATATATGCATTTGTGAATGGACTGTTTTATGGCTTAGAGTGTGAGCATATGTCTATTCTTGAGTTGTTGTTGTTGTTGCATTGCTAGGTGATTAGCATGCATACTGTGGCCCATTTGGGGTGGTAGCTAATTCCCATGGTGAGGAATTAGTGAGTAAATCATTTTGATTGTTGTTGATGTTTGCATGCTAGGTGATTAGCGTGCATAGCATGGCCCATTTGGGGTGGTAGCTAATTCCCATGGTGAGGAATTAGTGAGTGAGTCACTATGTCCCAAATGAGTGGGACTAGTGAGCTTGGTAGCCGTGCCTGGATTTGGACGGTGAGGTTGAACTATATGTTCACAAATAGTCGGTACCGCATGCATGGAGTCTCATTGCATAATATATGTATGGCGTATAATATGAATGGATGTATTCCCGCATTATACGTGTGTTTGTGTTGGTGTTGAGTATTCTGTTGAGTTGATGTGCTGTTACTGAATATATGTTTGGATTAGGGTGATGAAGTGTGTTAGATTACTTAACATGACATGATATTTTATAATACTTATTATATCGATTGAGGAACTCACCCTTACAACTGTTTTTCAGGTAACGAGCAGTGAGTTGAGTAGAAGTTAATGCTTGGAGTCTAGTGTAGTCTCCTTAGTGGGTCGTGCTCTGATAGATGTAACATCGGGATGGGTTGTTTTAACTTGTTTTGAATGTTTATTGTTGGTTGAGAACCTTTTACATGTAATGTTTTACATGATTGATGAAACTTACATCCGCTGTGTTTTATGCAAATGTTTATGTTTGGAATTAATAAAAGAGCATGACCGTTATATTGTTGAATGGTGTGGAATATTGTGTGACACCCTTAAAGGGCATAATTACTCTGATGTTATATTTTGATATTTAATTAAATTATTGGGGTATTTTAGAAGGGTGTTACATTACGCGTATGGGTGAGGAAAATGATATTTTGAACGTAGATTTGTCTCTGTTGGTACGCGTATGGGAGAGTGGTACGCGTAGCATACGCGTATGAGGCAGATGATACGCGTATGGGTTGGGCGAGGAAATGCGCCATACGCGTATGGGCATAGGCAATACGCGTATGGGCAGACTGGTGGTTTTTCTGAACTGTTGTTGTGCAGTTTTGGTTGTTTAGGCTGAGTGATGTAACTTAGCTGAGGTATGACGTAGTAGGGATCATTCCCGTTGTTTTGAGTAGTATAGGTATTAGTAGAGTGTGCTAATACTGTGTTGATTATGCGGCATGATATAATATGCTTTTGTGATAAAATGTGTTGATGATGTGTGATGGTATGCATGACGCTGTGAATGTATCAGTTATGTATGCATTGTGAATAGACTGTTTTATGGCTTAGAGTGTGAGCACATGTCTATTCTTGAATGGTTGTTGTTGTTGCATTGCTAGGTGAATTAGCATGCATATTGTGGCCTTTATGGTGGTAGCTAATTCCCATGGTGAGGGATTAGTGATGTTAGTCATTTTGGACTGTTGTTGATGATGTTTGCATGCTAGGTGAGTAGCGTGCATAGCATGGCCCTTGGGGTGGTAGCTAATTCCCATGGTGAGGAATTAGTGATGTGAGTCACTAGGTCTCAAATGAGTGGGACTAGTGAGCTTGGTAGCCGTACCTGGATTTGGTCTGTGAAGTTGAACTATATGTTCACGAATAGTCGGTACCGCATGCATGGAGTCTCATTGCATAAAATGTGTATGGCGTATAATATGAATGGATGTATTCCAATATTATACGTGTGTTTGTGTTGATATTGAGTATGAGTATGATTTGCATCGGCATTGAATATGATGTTTGAGTTGATGTACCGTTACTGAATGTGTTATGTGATTAGGGTGATTAATGTGTTAAATTACTTAACATGACATGATGTTTTTAATGCTTATTATATTGATTGAGGAACTCACCCTTACAACTATTTTCAGGTAACGAGAAATGAGCTGAGTAGAAGTTAATGCTTGGAGTCTAGTGTAGTCTCCTTAGTGGGTCGTGCTCTGATAGATGTAACATCGGGGTGGGATGTTTTAACTTGTTTTAAATGTTTTATTGTTGGTTGAGAACCATTTTACATGTAATGTTTCACATGATTGATGAAATTTATATCCGCTGTGTTTTATGCAAATGTTTACGTTTTGAAGTAATAAAAGAGCATGACCGTTATATTGTTGAATGGTGTGGAATATTGTGTGACACCCTTAAATGGCATAATTACTCTGATGGTGTATTTTGATATTTATTAAATTATTGGGGTATTTTAGAAGGGTGTTACACCAAGCACTGGCTTCTACTCAATCACTGCTCGTTACCTGAAACATAGTTGTAAGGGTGAGTTCCTCAATCGATATAATAAGCATTATAAAATATCATGTACTGTTAAGTAAATTAACACATTCATCACCCTATCATATCACACATTCAGCAACGGCAACATCAACTCATAATCATACTCAACAAACACAAACACCAAACACACGTGTAATATTGGAATACATCCATTCATATTACACGCCATACATACATTATGAAATGAGACTCCATGCATGCGGTACCGACTATTCGTGAACACATAGTTCAACCTCACCGATCAAACACAGATACGGCTACCAAGCTCACTAGTCCCACTCATTTGAGACCTAGTGACTCACTCACTAATTCCTCACCATGGGAATTAGCTACCACCATAAAGGCCATGCTATGCACGCTAAATCACCTAGCATGCAACATCAACAACAATCCACAATGGACATATGCTCACACTCTAAGCTATAAACAACTCACTAATTCCTCACCATGGGAATTAGCTACCACCATAAAGGCCATAACAATCCATCCACAATTGCATACATAATAGATATATTCACAACATTATGCATACCATCAAACATCATTAGCATATTTATCACAGAATCATATCATGTCATGCCAAATAATAAATCACAGTATTAGCACACTCTACTAATACCTATACTGCTCAAAACAACGGGAAAATGATCCCTACTATATCATACATCAGCTAAATCACATCACTCCCACAATTCAATCAAATTTCATGGGTTTAACATCATCATTTTTATAATTCCCACAATTCAATCAAATTTCATGGGTTTAAAATCAACATTTTCATCATTCCCACAATTCAATCTAATTTCATGGGTTTAACATCATCACTTCTATAATTCCCACAATTCAATCAAATTTCATGGGTTTAACACCAACATTTTCATCATTCCCACAACTCAATCAAATTTCATGGGTTTAACATCAACCTTTTCATCATTCCCACAATTCAATCAAATTTCATGGGTTAAACATCATCATTTCTATAATTCCCACAATTCAATCAAATTTCATGGGTTTAACATGATCATTTTCATCATTCCCATTATTCATTCAAATTTCATGGGTTTAACATCATCATTTCTATAATTCCCACAATTCAATCAAATTTCATAGGTTTAACATCATCATTTTCATCATTCCCACAACTCAATCAAATTTCATGGGTTTAACATCATCATTTCTATAATTCCCACAATTCAATCAAATTTCATGGGTTTAACACCAACATTTTCATCTTTCTAACAATTCAATCAAATTTCATGGGTTTAACATCAACCTTTTCATCATTCCCACAATTCAATCAAATTTCATGGGTTTAACATCATCATTTTTATAATTCCCACAATTCAATCAAATTTCATGGGTTTAAAATCAACATTTTCATCATTCCCACAATTCAATCAAATTTCATGGGTTTAACATCATCATTTCTATAATTCCCACAATTCAATCAAATTTCATGGGTTTAACATCATCATTTTCATAATTCCACAACTCAAACAAATTTCATGGGTTTAACATCAACATTTTCATCATTCCCAGTATTCAATCAAATTTCATGGGTTTAACATCATCATTTCTATAATTCCCATAATTCAATCAAATTTCATGGGTTTAACATCAACATTTTCATCATTCCCACAACTCAATCAAATTTCATGGGTTTAACATCAACATTTTCATCATTCCCACAATTCAATCTAATTTCATGGGTTTAACATCATCATTTCTATAATTCCCACAATTCAATCAAATTTCATGGGTTTAACACCAACATTTTCATCTTTCTAATAATTCAATCAAATTTCATGGGTTTAACATCATCATTTTCATCACTCCCACAAATCAATCAAATTTCATGGGTTTAACATCATCATTTTTATAATTCCCACAATTCAATCAAATTTCATGGGTTTAAAATCAACATTTTCATCATTCCCATAATTCAATCAAATTTCATGGGTTTAACATCATCATTTCTATAATTCGAACAATTCAATCAAATTTCATGGGTTTAACAACATCATTTTCATCATTCCCACAACTCAAACAAATTTCATGCGTTTAACATCAACATTTTGATCATTCCCACAATTCAATCAAATTTCATGGGTTTAACATCATCATGTCTATAATTCCCACAATTCAATAAAATTTCACGGGTTTACATCATCATTTTCATCATTCCCACAACTCAATCAAATTTCATGGGTTTAACATCAACATTTTCATCATTCCCACAATTCAATCAAATTTCATGGGTTTAACATCATCATTTATAATTCCCACAATTCAATCAAATTTCATGGGTTTAACATCATCATTTTCATCATTCCCACAACTCAATCAAATTTCATGGTCTAACATCAACATTTTCATCATTCCCACAATTCAATCAAATTTCATGGGTTAACATCATCATTTCTATAATTCCCACAATTCAATCAAATTTCATGGGTTTAACATCAACATTTTCATCATTCCCAGTATTCAATCAAATTTCATGGGTTTAACATCATCATTTCTATAATTCCCATAATTCAATCAAATTTCATGGGTTAACATCATCATTTTCATCATTCCCACAACTCAATCAAATTTCATGGGTTTAACATCAACATTTTCATCATTCCCACAATTCAATCAAATTTCATGGGTTTAACATCATCATTTCTATAATTCCCACAATTCAATCAAATTTCATGGGTTTAACACCAACATTTTCATCTTTCTAACAATTCAATCAAATTTCATGGGTTTAACATCATCATTTTCATCACTCCCACAATTCAATCAAATTTCATGGGTTTAACATCATCATTTTTATAATTCCCACAATTCAATCAAATTTCATGGGTTTAAAATCAACATTTTCATCATTCCCATAATCAATCAAATTTCATGGGTTTAACATCATCATTTCTACAATTCGACAATTCAATCAAATTTCATGGGTTTAACATCATCATTTTCATCATTCCCACAACTCAACAAATTTCATGGGTTTAACATCAACATTTGATCATTCCCACAATTCAATCAAATTTCATGGGTTTAACATCATCATTTCTATAATTCCCACAATCAATAAATTTCATGGGTTTAACATCATCATTTTCATCATTCCCACAACTCAATCAAATTTCATGGGTTTAACATCACCTTTCATCATTCCCACAATTCAATCAAATTTCATGGGTTTAACATCATCATTTCTATAATTCCCACAATTCAATCAAATTTCATAGGTTTAACATCATCATTTTCATCATTCCCACAACTCAATCAAATTTCATGGGTCTAACATCAACATTTTCATCATTCCCACAATTCGATCAAATTTCATGGGTTAAACATCATCATTTCTATAATTCCCACAATTCAATCAAATTTCATGGGTTTAACATCAACATTTTCATAATTCCCACATTCAATCAAATTTCATGGGTTTAACAACATCATTTCTATAATTCCCACAATTCAATCAAATTTCATGGGTTTAACATCATCATTTTCATCATTCCCACAACTCAATCAAATTTCATGGGTTTAACATCAACATTTTCATCATTCCCACAATTCAATCAAATTCATGGTTTAACATCATCATTTTATAATTCCCACAATTCAATCAAATTTCATGGGTTTTAACACCAACATTTTCATCTTTCTAACAATTCAATCAAATTCATGGGTTTAACATCATCATTTTCATCACTCCCACAATTCAATCAAATTTCATGGGTTTAACATCATCATTTTTATAATTCCCACAATTCAATCAAATTCATGGGTTTAAAATCAACATTTTCATCATTCCCACAATTCAATCAAATTGCATGGGTTTAACATCATCATTTCTATAATTCCCACAATTCAATCAAATTGCATGGGTTTAACATCATCATTTCTATAATTCCCACAACTCAAACAAATTTCATGGGTTTAACATCAACATTTTCATCATTCCCACAATTCAATCAAATTTCATGGGTTTAACATCATCATTTCTATAATTCCCACAATTCAATAAAATTTCATGGGTTTAACATCATCATTTTCATCATTCCCACAACTCAATCAAATTTCATGGGTTTAACATCAACCTTTTCATCATTCCCACAATTCAATCAAATTTCATGGGTTAAACATCATCATTTCTATAATTCCAACAATTCAATCAAATTTCATGGGTTTAACATCAACATTTTCATCATTCCAGTATTCAATCAAATTTCATGGGTTTAACATCATCATTTCTATAATTCCCACAATTCAATCAAATTTCATGGGTTTATCATCATCATTTCCATCATTCCCACAACTCAATCAAATTTCATGGGTTTAACATCAACATTTTCATCATTCCCACAATTCAATCAAATTTCATGGGTTAAACATCATCATTTCTATAATTCCCACAATTCAATCAAATTTCATGGGTTTAACACCAAAATTTTCATCTTTCCCACAACTCAATCAAATTTCATGGGTTTGACATCAACATTTTCATCATTCCCACAATTGAATCAAATTTCATGGGTTTAACATCATCATTTATATAATTCCCACAATTCAATCAAATTTCATGGGTTTAACATCATCATTTTCATCATTCCGACAATTCAATCAAATTTCGTGGGTTTAACATCAACATTTTCATCTTTTCCACAATTTAATCAAATTTCATGGGTTTAACATCATCATTTCTATAATTCCCACAATTCAATCAAATTTCATGGGTTTAACATCAATATTTTCATCATTCCAACAATTCAATCAAATTTCATGGGTTTAACACCATCATTTCTATAATTCACACAACTCAATCAAATTTCATGGGTCTAACATCAACATTTTCATCATTCCCACAATTCGATCAAATTTCATGGGTTTAACATCCTTATTTCTATAATTCCCACATTTCAATCTGATTTCAGGGTTTTAACACCAACATTTTCATCTTTCTAACAATTGAATCAAATTTCATGGGTTTAACATCATCATTTTCATCATTCCCACAACTCAATCAAATTTCATGGGTTTAACATCAACATTTTCATGATTCCCACAATTCAATCAAATTTCATGGGTTTAAGATCAACATTTTCATCATTCCGACAATTCAATCAAATTTCATGGGTTTAACACCAACAGATTCATCTTTCCCACATTCAATCAATTTCATGGGTTTAACATCATCATTTCTATAATTCCCACAATTCAATCAAATTTCATGGGTTTAACATCAACATTTTCATCATTCCCACAATTCAATCAATTTCATGGGTTTAACATCATCATTTCTATAATTCCCACAATTCAATAAATTTCATGGTTTTACACCATCATTTTCATCATTCCACAACTCAATCAAATTTCATGGGTTTTAACATCAACCTTTCATCATTCCCAGAATTCAATCAAATTTCATGGGTTAAACATCATCATTTCTATAAATTCCCACATTCAATCAAATTTCATGGGTTTAACATCAACATTTTCATCATTCCCACATTCAATCAAATTTCATGGTTTAACATCATCATTTCTATAATTCCCACAATTCAATCAATTTCATGGTTTAACATCATCATTTTCATCATACCCACAACTCAATCAAATTCATGGGTTTAACATCAACATTTTCGTCATTCCCACAATTCAATCAAATTTCATGGGTTAAACATCATCATTTCTATAATTCCCACAATTCAATCAAATTTCATGGGTTTAACACCAACATTTTCATCTTTCCCACAACAAAATCAAATTTCATTGGTTTAACATCAACATTTTCATCATTCCCATAATTGAATCAAATTTCATGGGTTTAACATCATCATTTTCATCATTCCCATAATTCAATCAAATTCCATGGGTTTAACATCAACATTTTCATCTTTTCCACAATTGAATCAAATTTCATGGGTTTAACATCATCATTTCTATAATTCCCACAATTCAATCAAATTTCATGGGTTTAACATCAATATTTTCATCATTCCAACAATTCAATCAAATTTCATGGGTTTAACACCATCATTTCTATAATTCCCACAATTCAATCAAATTTCATGGGTTTAACATCATCATATTCATCATTCCCACAACTCAATCAAATTTCATGGGTCTAACATCAACATTTTCATCATTCCCACAATTCGATCAAATTTCATAGGTTTAACATCCTCATTTCTATAATTCCCACATTTCAATCTGATTTCAGGGTTTTAACACCAACATTTTCATCTTTCTAACAATTGAATCAAATTTCATGGGTTTAACATCATCATTTTCATCATTCCCACAACTCAATCAAATTTCATGGGTTTGACATCAACATTTTCATCATTCCCACAATTGAATCAAATTTCATGGGTTTAACATCATCATTTCTATAATTCCCACAATTCAATCAAATTTCATGGGTTTAACATCATCATTTTCATCATTCCGACAATTCAATCAAATTTCATGGGTTTAACATCAACATTTTCATCTTTTCCACAATTTAATCAAATTTCATGGGTTTAACATCATCATTTCTATAATTCCCACAATTCAATCAAATTTCATGGGTTTAACATCAATATTTTCATCATTCCAACAATTCAATCAAATTTCATGGGTTTAACACCATCATTTCTATAATTCCCACAAATCAATCAAATTTCATGGGTTTAACATCATCATTTTCATCATTCCCACAACTCAATCAAATTTCATGGGTCTAACATCAACATTTTCATCATTCCCACAATTCCGTCAAATTTCATGGGTTTAACATCCTTATTTCTATAATTCCGACAATTCAATCTGATTTCAGGGTTTTAACACCAACATTTTCATCTTTCTAACAATTGAATCAAATTTCATGGGTTTAACATCATCATTTTCATCATTCCCACAACTCAATCAAATTTCATGGGTTTAACATCAACATTTTCATGATTCCCACAATTCAATCAAATTTCATGGGTTTAAGATCAACATTTCATCATTCCGACAATTCAATCAAATTTCATGGGTCTAACAC